>NC_091124.1:40360000-40627500 GCF_040183065.1 Periplaneta americana | reverse complement strand
TAAGTGTGAAGAATGACTTAGCTCACATTCAGCATACATTTTCATGCATCATAAAAACGCTCAAAAGTCTCCAAAATAGGCACCTTTCACTATCTGAAAGTTTTGAAATTATAAATAGTACTGTGGAACAACTGAATCGTGGTAGAGGTAAAGTTGCAGATGCAGTAAGAGCTAAGGTGGACACTGTACTTTCAAAAAACCCTGGATATGAAGAACTACAAAAGGTTGTTGCTGTGATGAGTGGTGAATCAACAGTGAAGATTAACTTGGACTTATCCCCAGCAGACATTGTGAAATTGAATTATGTACCAGTTACTTCTTGTGACGTCGAACGCTCTTTTAGTCAGTATAAATCTATCCTCAGAGACAATAGAAGAAGATTCACTTTTCAGCACTTGAAAGAAATGTTTGTAACCTATTGTTATGGTAACAGACAATAAAAATTGTGTTTTGTTGAAACTACATTGGAAGATAAGGTACGTCCATTATATTTTTTGTTTAGTTTGATTAAAATGTACCAATATTTAACGTACATAGTCATTTTTTTATAATTTTAAGTCCATATTTAATTCCATATTTTGGTAAAAATCCATATTTAATTCCATATTTTGGTAAAAATAACTACATATATATTTACATATTTCATATATTTTTAGTCCATATAAATCCGTTCCCTGATAATAATAATAATAATAATAATAATAAGACAAGTTGCAAGACGTCCTTCGTTTAATTGCTTTAATAACTACAGGTTTAATAATAATAATCCCTGCCGGCACAGCCCTTGAAGGGCCCACACCGACCAGCCAGTTGCTGGTCTCACGTTCACATACCGAAGCAGAGGTGGACGATCATCGAACCAGAATGGAGGTATCGTGTGGTTACCACGATGATCCTCCCAGTCGTTATAGCTAGCTTTCGTGGCCGGATTTCGCTACTTATCGTAGCTCTCCAAGTGCATCGCGATGCTGGGTGGTGGGCACCGGTCCCATACACTGGCCGAAATTTCATGAGAAAATTTCTTCCCCCATGAGGACTCGAACCAGCGCGCATTCCGTAACGCGAGTCCTAGGCAGGATGCCTTAGACCACGACGCCACGGCGCGAGACTACTCCAGGTTTATACCTAATAATAATAATAATAATAATAATAATAATAATAATAATAATAATAATAATAATAATAAACTATAAAACGGTAATAGGCCTATACTTCGCCACATGATAACAGAATTTGTACGAAAGGCATAAAATGTATGAGAAAGCACGGGTAATCTTCATGACACTATTTTCTTTTTTCTTCTTCTTTCTACAAAACTTCACGAAGTAAGAAATTTCTCAATTCCGGTTTCACGTGCTTTCCCAACGTTTCGTGACATCGCTTGAGTTGTAATGTTTACTTACTTTATCTTATCTCTAGTTCGTTGTCATTAAGTGTTGTATTCACTTCTCGCGATATTTTACAACTTTCTCTTATCACGGTCTTTTGTTACATTAATTTCCACTAGAATCAATGTAACAAACGGTGTCTTGCATTAGCGCAAAATCCAATATCTTTTCAGCATACTTCGGGGGTTTCGTTTCCTGCAAAAATTTAAAATTCATTACAGCAAAGGCTAACTATGCCTATCTTTGGATCTGGCAACAGTGCATCCATCGAAGCACTTCGTTTCTGGTACCTCATTCTCCAGAAAATTCGCCTTAGCAGAATGAATTTTCCTTCTTTTTTCTTCAGCATTGCACTGGTTACTAACGGTGTTCCAGCCAACGTTGTGATAGAGTGTATGAAGGATATTGAATCACTGATTCAAAATATTATAGTAAATCTTAAGATATGGCCCTGCAGTTAAAATACGGCCGCTGAGGGACAAAAAAAAAGGGCGATATGACAAAACGTTAAGTTTTTCGGTTAAAAAAGATTTTTTGATAGACACTCAGAGTTGAAATTACGTTTACTTATTTTGGAGGATATTCAACATTTTGAATTGAATTGAAATAGAGGGGAAAATGGAGGAGGAATTTTAAAAGCGTCCTCGCAAAGGGAATTAGGGGCTGAATCACTAATATACCGTATATGAAACATGGCTGCCACACCAGTTCAACGTATGCTGAGCAATTCACTGGAGACACACTGCACTGCTGCCAAACCTCTAATATTCGGTTAATTAACTGTGTTTCTAGATTTGAGGCAATGTGACTATAATTTTCTGCAGTAATGGAAGGTCAACTCATATTCATTTTTGTGTGAATGTAATACCCTCGTCACAAAATACAAACAAATTGAAGTCGACTATAATGTTGAGCCAAAAATAGGCGATGACCACAGTTTCGACTAAAAATGGTACAGATGCACGTAAAAGAACCCTGTCCCTGAGAGAGGGCTCCAGGAAAAATTTGACGGTCTTTTATTGTCCACATAGAGTTTCGACAATAAATAAACTCTGTATTTGGAAAGCGTCGTTAAATGAATTATTATTATTATTATTATTATTATTATTATTATTATTATTATTGTTATTATTATTATTATCTACTTGTGCCCTTATTTCACTACCTATCTCAGTGTTTACACATAAAATTTCAATTTTCTTGAAACGAATATAAGATTTCATTAACGTCATAATTTGATCCTCCCTTTTCGTACCTTCAGACGAGCTGACTTATCGCCATGGCAATAATGGCCATATTTAATATAACAAATGATTTTTTTTTTTTTTGTAATTTACTTTAAATTTTTCGTAAATCTTTTTACTACAATGTCAGAATGTCAGAAAAGTTTCATGCTGAGTTGTACGTGGAGTGTTCAAGAATATCCTGCACCAGAAAGGAATGATTCATATTTTATGCTCGATGACAACAAATGTGTATCACGAAATCGACTGTCTGAAAACGTCATGTTAAAGAGTGGCAAAATTCAGCAACAACACTAACATCACAGGTATAGAAATCTGTCACTTGTTCGAGGCAACTGGTATTGACTTTCTCATATTTTACAAAATATATACATTTTCACATTATTTTTTCCTTCCATTCCCCTTCCATTTTTCATTTGATGAATTTCACGCTAATTACTTACCTTAAATTAGGTATTTACAATCTCCAATATTAAATTTGTCAAATTTTAATCGTCAATATGAGATTACATCCCTTTAATTTTATGAATTCTTTCTCAGTATTTTTATCACTTTCATTTTCAAGGTTATGTCCCTACAAAGAACAATCAAAGCATTTATTTCCAACAATATAACTAACTATATAGTGGCTTGTGCAGCAAATACTGCAAACTGAGTCCATAAGAAGTTCAAATAAAAATTGTTCAGATTTATTTTCAATGAAGAATACCAGACATTTTGAAAGTTATATGCTTCCATAATAGGGAACCATACTCCCTCTGAATGTTTTTTTTATGCCAAATACTTCTCCTTGAAGTTATCCGTCTTCAGTTCTTGAGTTTCAATGCGAAATCGCAAGTAGCAATGTCAGGACGATCAGCGAGTTTTTCATGTGGAAGTAATGCAGTAGCTATTTCAGGTCATTGCGGATTGTAGGTGAAAGTTAAGAAAATGTAAGGTTTGTCATGTTTTGAACAAAAGACTCAGCATCTTGGTATAGTTGCTGCATGTTTCGTGAACTACCCTGAAATGTAGAGGGCAGAATCACTTTTTCCCACTAAGAGATCTTGCTGAGGTGATCAAACGACTACAAAATCTTGTAGGCCTCTTATTTTATCAGTAAGTAATACCTTTTGATCTTTTCTTAGGAACTGTAATTTTTACGCTTCCTCCAGACAATACTGATCTACCAAATACAGCTGGATTAATTTGTGTAACAATGAATGTTATCCCGTATATTTTCTGTAATATAGGCTGTTGTGAGGAATCTATTGCTGAGAAGCGGAAAATGAGGCGAATGATATGTCAGAGTTGTAGAATCTTACATGTGCCCTAAATAAAATTGTCCATCGTAAATCGTTAGCAGCTTCAGTGTTTCATTCGTTGCTGGTTGCGGAAAATAAACTTACTCATCACGGTAACAAGAAGTGAAATGGCTTGGCAGCGATCACAAATCTAATCGATTAAACCAAAGAAATATGAAATTAATTTTGACGTAGTTTAAAAACGCAGCTAAAATAGGAAGCATGACTCAATTACTACCAAGGAAAATTAGAGAATCAGAGATATAAATATCTATATCACACTGCCATTAAATATATGAAAAAGACCCACACTACTTGATTAATAACTATAAAAGTATTTCATTTTTAATAACAATATTGTTACCTTACGTAAGTTTTATAGTTTTCAGTAACATAGCCATTACTCAGTAAATTATAGAAATGAAGATCTAATATAAAATATTCTTTCTCTGCGTCTACTTACTTAAAGCCCCCAAAAGGTTTCACTTTCATATCATCAGTATACCATTATATGTTGCATTAACTATAATAATATTTCATTTTTAATGGTAATAATGTCATCAAACATTAAGTTTTGTAGTCATTAATATCCAATACACAGCTGTACTCCGAAAACTACAGACCAGAGAATCAGACCTGTAAATTATTTTTTATACGTTATCAAAAAATTACACAAATGAAGATCGACATATTGGCATTATGATGTGAAAGAATCTGAGCCATCTGAACTCCATGTCAGCAATCCTGTAGATCACGGCCTTCATGTAATAGTCTAATGTTTATTGTAGTGTGTGTTTTGTTTTATTCTGAAATGCAATTAATTAGTTCTCAAAACGGACGACAGATGGATTTTGGAAAATAGGAAAATGGTGTAGGAAAATTGACATTTCACTGAAATCTACTATTTTTCTGAAAAACTTTGGCTTCCAATCTTCAAAATGAGGGGTCATTTATTAAAATCCATTCAGCCGTTTTTCCGTCATTTCCATTACCAGTTCAAATTATATATATATATATATATATATATATATATATATATATATATATGGATATTCAGATGGCTCTTAAACGTAACTGACCAATCATAACACTCGCATCTAGGGAATATACAGGCCCTTTTAAATGTTCTAGAGTTAAGCAGTGTTGCTAGATTAAATTATTAAATTCCCCTCTATGGATGTCGGAATGTGCTCTTTTCATGTAGAATATCCCTTCGTTTTAAACATGAATCTATTTGTTAACACACACAGGTGTGGCTTCTAGAGTTGAAAGATCCCCACTTGAGCCATACACCACACACTAGGCATAGGTAAATTATTCATGGTAACAGCCCTTCTCTTGTTGAACCCCCTCCGAAAACATTCACAGACACTGTACTGATGTGGTTTTTTCGTTGTGTTTTACAACGATGGAAGCATCCTCCCCATAAGGGAACCCTCGTCAAAAACACGAAGAGAACCCGTTTTAAAATGTGAACATTAGTAGTAGGCCTGCATACATGAAAAATGACTTACAAAAATGGAAAACTAATAATACAAACTGAGAGACTAACAGAAAAGAACTGCAATATAGCGTAGGAGTTCTACTTAGCACTGAAAACATTTATAATTCTCGCTAGCGAAGATACGTTAGATGCGTAACAGTTTACACTGCAGTAGAGCCTGAATGGCAACGTGGACTGTGTTGCACTGTTGATGAATATTTGCAAGAAATTTCTTACACTCTCTGTCAATAGAAAGACGATCGAATACAAAATGTTTATTTCGGATCTACAAGCCTACCAGTGAGGAATGGTGAAGAATATTCAGCGTATCTATCGTATTTGCAGTATCTCTTGTGTAAGACTTCGGTAGGAGTGTTTTAATCCCATAATTGTTTAATGTTCTCTTCTCATAAACAACAATATAACAATAACGTCGTAAAACGTAGTCATCGCCATCTTCTTCAATCAAGGATAAGGCATTCCTCCAGTTTCGGACTCTTACGTCACATGTTCTTTTCCAGCCATCTTATTTGTGGTTTTCCTAAGCTTCGTTTCGCTCTTGTTTTATATAACAGTGCTTGCTTTGCAATATTAACTTCAGGTTGTCGGTTCAAGTGAGCTAATCATTTCTCTATAGGCCTATTTTAAAATTCAGGTAAAATACACAGTGTGTTTTTATTCCATGCAAAGGAAAAATGTGTAGTTAAATGTTTCAATTTGATTCAATTTTAACTTCATCTATATTTATAATAAACTTTTATATTTATAATAAAATTGATACATTTTTTGTTGATATAATATGAAAAGTAATATATATATATATATATATATATATATATATATATATATATATATATATCGATTGCAACAATGACAGCATCCATGGATAGTAAGGAAGGCTATGGAATACCATATAAACTGCAGTTTCGCTATTTTCGTGTAGTATTCTTATGAATGTTGTAAAATAAAAGCATATGAATAATTTAAAATCAATTCATATTAAATAATGATGTGAACATGTTATAAAAATTTTATTTACATGTTTTTAAAAAACTAATCTCAAGAAAATAGCTTTCCAACTCGCCATGTTTGCTAAAGTCCTCGGAAAACGATATAATTTCCCCCTCGCCATGTTTGCTAAAGTCCTCGGAAAACGATATAATTTCGTATCGTTTTTTTTTTTTTTTTTTTTTTGCAGCCTAGTGTACCTAACAGTAGTTTTTCCTCACATTTCCCTATCTTTCATTGCCATTGTGAGGTTTTGAGTGTGTGTGAGTGTGTATGAAATGAAATACACTACATTGTTAGAATAGATACAATATTGTATTTTATTAATTCTAATATAGACGTTTCACCCATCATTAGGATTTCTTTAAATATCATGCCATTTTTCATTCTCTTTCCGCTACAGATTCCGCGATTTCTAAGAAAAATTCCTCAAAATGCAATGTCCTTTCAGATATTATAATTCCCACAGTGAAAAGAATTTTTCCAATTTGGAATCACTAAAACTCTAGAATCGTCAGTTATGGCTCATTGGTTCTTAGTTTAATCACAGACTAGTATACAGAGTCACGAAGTTCAATACGTAGTAAATATGCAACCATAGATAGTTGCTAACCACTAGGATCGCTACTATCGCCTCATTACAGGCAATGCGAAATAGTACCGGCACAGTCTATTGTTCCTAGCACCCTCACAACTCAAGCTCCGTAACTGTATATACTAGACTATGGTTTAATGGTCGTTAGAAAAACCTTCGTCAATAAAAATCCGAAGGCTGTTGAAGAAAACTTCTCTTTTTTATTTATGTATTTATTTATAGTCCCTATAACAACAAATATTAAATTCCGAACCTTCTTGTTGTGACAATCTTTTTGACTCAAACAATTCTAATTACCAAAACTTAACACGCACAAAAATACCAACTCTTTCTTTGTGGATGATGATGACCATGAAAGCAAGCGAGATTACTAACAACTAAAATATCTGAGCACTTCCGCCGAAGAAGTGTGATACAATAGACCGCACGCCTACTACAAACAAAACACTGGCCTTGCCGAGGAATTTCAGGCACGATAACGTACCGGGAGGGGAGGGAAGATAAATTACATTAATGCATACTGCACCGCTCTGACCACGTGGTACAATCCAGCACACACTTCCTGTTGCGTGCGCAGGATTTTTAAGAAAATTACGCATATAATGCACGCACATGGAGGCATGTCTTATGGATAAGCAACTCTCTATTGTTGAACAGTCTCGCAGTTTCAACAGAGGACATGCTTTCCAAGTAAACAAATGGTGTCATTACACTACATACTTTTCTTATTACAAGAGAAAGCAGACTACGTTTGATATCCGACATTTTGTTGGTCACCTGTTGGAAGATAACTAGTTACGGACTTGTCTGTTGAAATTAATCGTTTTGTGTAAGACGAGAGTGTAATTATTTACAATAAATGTAGTTCCAACGAGTATTTCTTGCCACGAATGTTATAACGAGACACGAAATATTCAGAATAATACCTTACACAAATGGATGTTTTGGAAATCAATATTATACAGGGTGATCCACGAGGAGTTACCTCTACTTAGGAGCTTATTTCCGAAGACATTCTGAACAAAAAGAGTCATAAAAACATGGGCTCTGTTCTCAATATTTTTAGAGTTACACTAATTTGAAATTTTTTTAGTTGGTTATTTAACGACGCTGTATCAACTACTAGGTTATTTAGCGTCGATCAGATTGGTAATAGCGAGATGGTATTTGGCGAGATGAGGCCGAGGATTCGACATAGATTACCTTGCATTCACATTACGGTTGGGGAATACCTCGGAAAAAACCCAACCAGGTAATCAGCCCAAGCGGGGATCGAACCCGCGCCCGAACGCAACTTCAGACCGGCAGGCAAGCGCCTTAACCGACTGAGACACGCCGGTGACTTTGAAATTGTTTGAATGTTTGTAAAATACCTTTTTTTCTTCTTTGGTTTTAAGGATAAAAGAATATTACAAATAGAGAATGAACTACTCAAAAGTATCATTTCTTTAATTGGCTAGCAGTATTCTGAAGCTACAAAATGTGTTGTCAATTCCTTAGTTACTTCGTACAGAAATTTTTATAAATTTTAAACTACAAAATCACATTATTCTTACACACTTAACACAAAAATTATTACAAATCACACGACTTTTAGCAACTCGATTCTTTACAGTTCAATTTTAAATCCTAATATACAATCTTAAAGAATTTAGAAGAGTGGTATGTATACAAAAGGCCTACACGGACAATACAACGTGAATTTAATGAAGCTTTTACATTGCTCATTTTTACATTTTTGAACTTATGTGGTGTTTTATTGTGAACTGTCTTTTGATTGCATTTCATGCTTTAAAACATATTTGTTTCCTTGAAATATTAAATCTAAGAAAATGTAAATCGAAGTGGAGGAGAAAAGTGGCAAAGAATTAATCGAATCCCTTTAGTTATGTGAAACGTTTATGCTGTTCGTGATTGTTATTGTGAGCATGATCGAGATTTTAAACATGTTTGGGATTTTAAATAAAAGTTGGTATTTATTTTCATTTCTTTCTTCATATTCCCCGCATTTAAATTTAATACACCAGAGCCTTCTCGTTATCTACTTCATAATCGCTTCCACATTCCATGCGGCCTAGTCTCTCTAGACAACAATGCAATTGGTAGCCGAAACGATTCACACATCAATAAGACGCCAATGAGTTGTTTGAAATTGTAATAACTAACCTCAATACAGAAAATTGGATTCATTTGAAAACTAATACCACAGTTAAGTAAAGGTCGCCGGGGCGATTTAGTTCCCTACCGGCATATTATGTATTGGATATGTCCACAGTCTAGTATATACAGTCAAGAAGCTTGAGTTGTGAGTGTGCTAGGAACAATAGACTGTGCTGGTACTATTTCGCATTGCCTGTAATGAGGCGATATTAGCGACCCTAGTGATTAGCAACTATCTATGGATGCATTTTACTACGTATTGAGCTTCGTGACTGTATATACTAGACTGTGCTATGTCTTTATTTGTACGCATCAACATTTCTCTGTCAAACGGTGTTGTCACGTTTTCGTTGTAAAGATTATCCCTAGTTACAATCATTTTAAATCCATATCAATACATTTGCCTCTGATTGAGGTTCTGGCTAATATGTACATCTATTACCAGACAGTACATCTCACTTGACGATATGTGTCAGAGGAGGAACAATTCTTTGTATGCATCTAAAATCTGATTAGTGTAGCCTAATATATAATTAGTCGACGATGTATGCTATAGAGGGGGAAAGGAACTGGCCACCCTACCCCATTGTCTCCTGGCCTAGTTGTCTCATAAGTGGTGCCTTGTTGGTATCACTTGTGAGGTTCAGACCTGTCTTCGGACAGCTAACTAAACAACATCATCAATACATTGAATTCGGTGTGGCTTAGTGGATAAAGCGTCAGCACGTAGAGCTGAAAACCCGGATTCGAGTCCCGGTGTCGGAGAAAATTTTTCTCCACACCACTCCACTCATCCTTCATTATTTAAATAACTTATTTAAAGTTTTAAATAACTATGATCTTATTGGAATCATGTAGACAAGTATCGGTAGGTCGCTATTTATCATTATATTGTAATTTCTGTAACTAGTTGCAGTGAAGGATGCTGATAAATATAAATTAAGGATAGAAATGTTGTGCTTTAATCAGCATTATTGCTGCTATTAAAAATTGTCTAGAATATTACTATATATATATGACCTTTTCTCCCGTCGATCGATAAATTTAAATTGCCTTTGGAAATCTGTTGTTCTTCTTTCTTTTGACGTGACTTTTCCAGTTTAACCTCCTTTTCTCAGCCCTCCTGTTGGTAACAATAGTCAATAGTTCTCAGGTTGGCATTTCTGATTGGGAAGGGAATGGAAAGTACATGTTCTTTATAATTCTTAAGGGATAAAATATCTTATATGTGTTATTTTAGATTAATATTGCACTCTATTTCCAGTACGTCTTCCTTGCCACATATTTTCATTTCAAGGTTTAATTTTTCGTTTGTTTTAGTTTTATATTCATTGGTTTCGGTCCTTTACTGTATGATTATCTATAAGAAATATCTCCCCATTATGATCAAAGTGGTGCACTTTAAGTCACGGCCACTTAATGACACAATAATTCTTGCAGATAACACAGAACCAACTTAGGAAACGTAATTAACAGAGTCGCAGTTTCACTTCACTTCCACTCGATAACTCTGACTTCCAGCAGACGGCAATATCAAGAAAACTGGAAAAGTCACGTCAAAAGAAAGAAGAACAACAGATTTCCAAAGGCAATTTAAATTTATCGATCGACGGGGGGAAAGGTCAAATATATATATAACTTCTGCTGAGTTTTGCTAACGAATTTTATATAAGAAACAGTCCTACCAACGTACATACGAGGCAATATGGTCGAAGGCCGTGCAACCTTATAAAATAGTGTGTAGGAGTGAATATATGAATGATCAAGTGAACGAATGAATGAATAGACCTACCACTGACAGACAAAAGAGATACCAGAGCTCGGATTCCTGTGTAATGTTCCACCGTGCTTCCGAATTATACCGCATACCACAGCATTACATCCGGCCAGGACTGATAGAGCAAGCGTGCACAATCGCATATTTCTGAACAGGGCTCCTTCTTCCGGCCGCGGACTCCATGACAACGGATTACAGAACCAATGAATATCAAATACAAGAACAGATATTTATGTAGTGCGGTAGTGCAGAGCGACGTGTTTCTTTTCCTATTAATTAATAACTAAATTTTCTCAAAATAATTAGAACTGAAATAAGAATCAGGTCCATATATTTCGTCTCCTTTTCGCTTAGTGATTTGAACGCAGGTGATTCTCCTTCAGAGACAATGAGTTAAATTACGAAACTGATTTTATTTCCCGATATGTAAAACTCTATATATACAATTTGAACTGGTAATAGAAATTACGGGAAAACGGCTGAACGGATTTTAATAAATGACCCCTCATTTTGAAGCTTGGAACCCAAAGTTTTTCAGAAAAATAGTAGTTTTCAATGAAATATCAGTTTTCCTACATTATTTTCCTGTTTTCCAAAATCCATCTTTCTTCAGTTTTGAGAACTAATTGCATTTCAGCACGGCCGTGAATTCAGAATAAAACAAAACACACACTACAATAAACAACAGCTATTACACGAAGGCCATGACCTGCAGGATTGCTGACATATTTAGAGTTCAAATTCAATTGGTTATTAAAAACTTCAAGACTTACTAAAAGTCATTTACAGGTCTGATTCTGCGGTGTGTAATTTTCTGAGTACAGCTGTGCATTGGATATTGGAATCTACAAAACTTGAAGTGGTTTGATGACATTATTACCATTAGAAATGAAATTTCATTATAGTTAATGCCATGATGTGACTATTTTCCATTAATTATACATATTAATGCTATATTGATGATATGAAAGTGAAACGTTTTGGGGTTTTATAAATAGATATAGAGAATATGTTAAATTAGAACTTCATTTCTATAATTTACTGAGTGGCGGCTATTATGTATATAAGACTACGTAAGATAATAATTTTGTTATCAAAAATCAAATATTTTTATAGTTATTAATCAAGTGGGGTTGGGTCTTTTTTCATATACTTAATCGCGGTGTGGTGTAGATACTTATATGCGTCATTCTCTTCAGTATTGGCTCGAGAGAGCGCAAAAATTAAGAGTTCCTAAGGAAATACCAAAAGGTATTACTTACTGATAAAATAAGAGACCTACAAAATTTTGTAGTCTCTAGATCATTTCAGCAAGATCTCTTAACAGGATAAAATGATTTTACCCTCTACATTTCAAGCTCTACTTGCAGCAGCTACACCAAAATGCTATGTCTATTGTTCGAAAGCATAGCAAACCTGACTTTTACAGTCCATAATGACCTGAAATAGCTATTGCTTTACTCCCACATGAAACTCCCACTGATCGCCCTGACATTGTTACTTACGTTTTCGCGTTGAAATTCAAGATACATACGATACATAGGTTCAAGAAAAAGTATTTGGCATAAAAACCATTCAGAGGGAGTACGTTTCATTATTATGGAAGCAAATAACTTTCAAAATATCTGGTATTTTTCATTGAAAATAAATCGGAAAAATTTTTATTTGAACGTTTAATGAACTTAATTCGCAACATTTGCTGCACAAACCACTAGTAGAATTGAATGCGATTATATGAATTTAATAGAGAACGGTTTCAATTCCGTAACAATTTTTCACATTGCTTTCCAGTTTTTCCTTCTAACGGACTGCAAATGCATGATATATTCGGAACTCCTGATCGTCGATATCATTCTATCAGCCATGGCTTTCAAAATGTCCTTCGCATTTCATACATGCAACCTAATTCTATTATTCTTTCAACACAAGAAAAAAGTGGAAGTAAATATTGCTGTCACGTGATGAACGCTACGACTGACCTAAACACTTATACCGACCTAGAGAGTTCTTCACAAAATATTTATCCTTAGGAATTAATTGATAAATCGTTGCCGATTTTTTTGTTCTAACTGCGATTTTTCCGGCATAAATATCACTATGGACCAACCTTAAAAAATAACGTATTCTATATAGCTTAGTTGTTTTTTATGAAAAAATCTCCCTTAGGTTGCCATTTTCAATTGAGCATGTAGATGTTAACCAATTAATGGGAATTTCCATTTTGATTTTATGGTTTTTAATTTTGAAATTTACTGCTCGTATATAAATATATACCCAGAGAATCCTACAATATTGGCAGCAAATGATCTCTGGCTAGCACAATATAAGATACACAGGTTTACATTTAATATACTCAGACCTGCGCGTTACAGTCTTCTGAGAACTTTGGCCTCCTTTACAAAAGATGCTCACTGCCCTTTAACTTCCGAGTTTTTCCACCGTCTCTTCACTTTCATACCCCTGAGGTCATTTTCAATTTCCTCCAGCTATCTCTTTTTCCATTCTTTTTGCTTATAATCTAATATTGAAGACCATTCATTCACCAGCATTTCTTTATCCATTCTTATAATGCGCCCCATCTATTCTATTCCAATCTTTTCCTTTTGATATGTTACCAAGTCCATAACCAAGGGGCGTACACAGTTTCCGGACACCAATTTTAACTTTCACGAAGTGTATCTAGATAGGTGTGAAAACAATATTTATTTACACCAAGACCTTGTCGGATAGGCGTTAATTTTCGATATTTCAGCTTTCTAATTTTCTTCTACACTTTTTGAGTCTTTAGGTAAACAGCCATACGTCTGAATTGAATACCTTTGTTTCTTCTAGGGGTAAAAAGGCGGTCGGAACGTGGTGCTGACCAGCCCAGTGCAGAGGTTGTATGGAGCAACCCATGTGCCTTCCTGGCGTGTAAAGGTATACCTTCACCCATACACAAGAAGTCTTTATTTGAAATAAAAAACACAAACTGGTAATGAATATGAAAGCTATCCTAACGATGTATTTATTAATTATATTTTACATAAGATAGGGTGAGAAATGAAATCAGCAACCCAATATCCTAGGAACCATGACTAGGGTAAACTAATAACCACACGTAGAATTATGGGCAGGACATGTAGCACGTATGGGCGAATCCAGAAATGCATATAGAGTGTTAGCTGGGAGGCCGGAGGGAAAAAGACCTTTGGGGAGGCCGAGACGTAGGTGGAAAGATAATATTAAAATGGATTTGAGGGAGGTGGGATATGATGGTAGAGACTGGATTAATCTTGCTCAGGATAGGGACCTATGGCGGGCTTATGTGAGGGCGGCAATGAACCTCCGGGTTCCTTAAAAGCCAGTAAGTAGTAGTAGTAGTAGTAGTAGTAGTAGTAGTAGTAGTAGTAGTAGTAGTAGTAGTAGTAGTAGTAGTAGTAGTAGTGGTAGTAGTAGTAGAATTATTTCTACTTTTTGTTATTAATTATTTTAAATTCTTGCAGTAATCTAGTACGGAAGATCAGAGATCTTATAGTTTCTGCTGGATTGTAAAAGCAATAATTATTATTATGCTAGGCAAACTCTGAAAGAACATGTCACAAAATTTTAGAATGATAGAAGACGTATTTTTTTAGATGGGTATTTAACGACGCTGTATCAACTACGAGGTTATTTAGCGTCGATGAGATTGGTGATAGCGAGATGGTATTTGGCGAGATGAGGCCGAGGATTCGCCATAGATTACCAGAAGACGTCTTAGTACATACCATACATACAGGGTGGGTTAAAGTCGCTTTCCCCAAACACTTCCTTACATTTAATTACATTTGACTACACATTCCTTTACAGATTTTATTCAAAATGAAGGCACAGTCTCTCGATACACAATTCACGATATTTAGACACTGATTTACAGATGGCAGAACATAACTCACGATTTTCATCGATTTTCATGAACGACTGTTCGATCATCTGTCGCAACTGATGCAAATCCTGCGGTTTCTGAGCAAAAACTTCGTTTTTCAGGATACCCCACAGTGAAAAATCACATGTTGTCAGGTCACGTGATCTGGGTGGCCATTCTGTTGTGCCATGACGGCCAATCCATTCATGGAATTGCTGGTTCAAGAAGTCCCTCACTGCTACACCAAAATGAGGTGGTGCTCCATCCTGTTGCCATATCAACTGCATATCGGCAAAACGAGGGCTGTTTTCAAGACATGACATCGGAAAACAGTTGACACATGGACATGGTTGCCAACCCACCACTTATTACACCAGCTATTCGTTTATTCAAGTTATGACGTGTACAAGTACGAAATCTAAGAACGAATATTAGGGAAAGCGACTTTTGACCCATCTTGTATTTTTCACATTTAAATACGTACCGATTGCACACACATACATAATATATACAATGTGTTTTTCTGCGTATAAGACAGGGATTTGACATTGCCAAAAGAAACCAATGTATAAAAACAATGAAGAAATAATTTAATCATTGAGCAATGTTTACAAATTAGCAATTTATGATACAAGAGAACATCGCTCTTTCGTTAAAACCTGCTAATTTTTTAACATGGCCCACTGATTATGTTATTTCTTAATTGATTTTATACATAGGTTCCTTATGGCAATGTTAAACGTCTATATCCTATAGCTACCAAGAAATAATACAGTATATATAGCTATCATAAGTACATTTATCAAAATTTATATTATTCTACTTAATAGTATAATAAACTTTATAACTCAAATATCCTTTTAATGTAATCCACAAACCCGAAATTCATTTTCTAATTAATTCAGAAACTATGAATGCATGAATGAATGAAATTTGGTAAGTCGTTAGAATATTGTTCAAGAAAATAAACTATTTTTCTGCCATTTTGTACATTCGATTCCCTAACCGTTTCAAATGTATATCATTTTACCTTTTAGGTGTGTTTCCAAATTATATGTAATACGCTTTGTCAAATGTGGCAACCTTTTCATAAGGGAAGCTAAATTTATTATTATTATTATTATTATTATTATTATTATTACTATTATTATTACTATTATTATTACTATTATTATTATTATTATTATTATTATCATCATCATCACCATCATTCGCAACATAATGGAAAAATTGAATTGTTGCAAAACGCTTAAAGCGTTAATGACAATACTAGCCGTACCCGTGCGCTCCGCTGCACCCGTTAGAAATAAATATAAAGTAATTACATAATTAAAATAGGACGTTTGATCCAGGGAACATTCGTGTTTGATAGAAGGATAAATCGTTTAATATGTTACTTAATTTAAATTGCATCCAAATTAAAATGCGATCATTTTGGTCCAGAGACACTCATTTCGTGCAATGACAATTCCTTTAACATGATTCTTAATTTTTATTACATGCAACCATAGTTTAATGAAGAGTGACATCATTTAGATTTAATGTGTATATTTTATTTTACTTGTTATAGGTTTCCATTGAATTATGGTGATAACTTAATTTTAACCCTTGTTTTCTACGTATTCAGTAAATGGCGCTTGGCCCACTATGGTTCTGAACCCTTCAAATAACTTAAATTATATTATATTATATTATATTATATTATATTATATTATATTATATTATATTATATTATATTATATTATATCAGAAGTTACTGTAATAACATTATAGCATTATGACCATCTAGAGAAAGTACACTTTCCAATGGTGAAATAATAATTAATTATACAAATCGGTTAATTTAGCTTCCGATATTACTTCATACAAACACAGAAATATTCTCTATAGGCTATCATCTTTCATAGCTTTCGATTGCTGCTGTCCAAGGCCCCTTATAGACGAAGTCATTTGTTTTTTAATTCATTACACGGCCTTAGATGGCAGTTATTTTAATTTTAAAACTCATTTATCTCATTAAATATCAGTTCTATCAAAATTTTTCAAGGAATACAACTTATCGCAAATTATTTTTAAAGAAATTTTTGTTATGTAACATTTTTCACAAAAATCAATAATAAGCGAGATATTTCGATTTATTTAATTCAGGCCCCCTTATAACCCCCCTTTTAAATATTGTATTTTGAATGCCATATAGCCTACAATCTAAGTTACAACGAACTTAATTTATATTCCAATTTTCATCGAAATCCGTTCAGCCATTATCGCGTGAAAAGTAACAAACATACAGACAGACAGACAGACAGACAGACATACAAACAAAAATTTCAAAAAAGCGATTTTTGGTTTCAGGGTGTTAGGACCAATTATTTTTGGAAAATCGAAAATTACCAGAAAAATTTCGGCTACAGATTTATTATTAGTATAGATGTGTGTCATCTTCACGACATTCTTTTTTTTTTTATGCATATTTTACAAAATAAAAGAGGAATAAAACAAAACTGATACAAACAAAAGAAAGTTCTATATTGAGAGAAACAGAAGAATTTTAAATGTTAATGCATTCAACCAAAGACGTTTTATAGTTCAACATGTAAACGATAAGGACAATCGCAATACTACAAGCTATGACGAATCGGCCGAAGACGTTCGCTTCACGAATTTCTTGACTGAAACTTGAAGATTTCAGATCGGCTTAACTCCTTTGTATATAATCTGACGATAATGATAATGATTATGTATTTCAGCTGTAAAGGAAAAAGTTACGGCAAAACGCATTATTCCAGAGCTCAAGAATTTGTAATTAGTGGGTCGCGACCCCACTACACATAAAAAGATGCTCATCAACACAGACAGCAAGCTATCACGGCGAATAAAAACATTCCCTGCAGGAATCACGGTGTGGAAACACGCACACAATGATGTCACAGTTTCCGTACGCAGCACGTAATGTTGGTAGTCATGCGACGGCTTAACGTGCTCCAAAAATCGTATCCTGCTGCGCTCGTTTCCAGATGCAGCGTGCGGATCTGCCAGCAAAGAGGTCTTGCATTCTGTTCCCGGGGAAGACATTTATCTTCCCTGGCAGAAAGGTCATGAAATATTGCCACATATTTACGCCAGTACAAAAATTCACTCTCAAATTTACTATTATTATTATTATTATTATTATTATTATTATTATTATGAGCTCGATTATCTGTTTTTTTGTCAAGTCCTCAAAAGTGATATATCCTGTGATTCCTCCTTAAACAATATTACCTTAGTATTCCATCGAAAGATATGAGAGCCCACAAACTATTTCATCCTTTCAATGTATAAACTTAGTTTGCTCTTCGCAATGACTTATTACTTATGTATTCTTTCAGAAATTATATTTAATTTTCATTGTATCATCTCTATCATCCTCATAGTATAAATAATATATCATAGATTAGAGAAAAAATTGTTCGCTAAAGATTGTTTACGTTTATTCTTATTTTATCCTTTTTTTTATTTTTATTTACATGCTTCCAATGATTAACATTACAATTTTTGTATTATTATTATTATTATTATTATTATTATTATTGTAAATTAATCGTATTCAAAACATAATTCTGTTTATTCTACATTATTATTATTATTATTATTATTATTATTATTATTATTATTATTATTATAAATTAATTGTATTCAAAATTTAATTGTTTATTATTATTATTATCACTACCATTATTATTATTATTATTATTATTATTATTATTATTATTATTATTATTATTATTATTGTATCACTTGTGCTAGCTATCATTGGCCCATGGCTGTTGACCAGCACATTAATACACTGGAGCATCGATTATCCGAACACCGTTCAACCGAAACATCGGTTAACCGAAAGCGTTCCAGTCGACAAATTCAACTTTGCGCGCGAGCCTTGTAGAAGTTTCGCTAGCGCTGTTTGCGAGATTTAGCGGCAAAAAAACGAGTCTCAGCTCCGAAGCAAAAAAAAAATGGACTTCTTTTCCTGTAGGCCTACTTTAATGACCCCCTGTCCCCAATTGTTTCGGATAATCGATGCTCTACTGTATTATAATAAATAAATATAAATAAATTATTATTATTATTATTATTATTATTATTATTATTGGCGGCCGGGTAGCTCAGCTAGTAGAGCAGCTGGCTATGGATTGGAAGGTCCGGGGTTCGATCCCAGGTGGTGACAGGATTTTTTCTCGTTACCAAACTTTCAGAACGGCCCCGAGGTTCACTCAGCCTCCTATAAAATTGAGTACCGAGTCTTTCCCGGGGGTAAAAGGCGGTCAGAGCGTGGTGCCGACCACACCACCTCATTCTAGTGCCGAGGTCATGGAAAGCATGGGGCTCTACCTCCATGCCCCCCAAGTGCCTTCATGGCGTGTTACGGGGATACCTTTACCTTTTTTATTATTATTATTATTATTATCATCATCATTATTATTGTAAATTAATTGTATTCAAAATTTAATTCTGTTTATTCTATATTATTATTATTATTATTATTATTATTATTATTATTGTAAATTGTATTCAAAATTTAATTGTTTTTTTCTATATTATTATTATTATTATTATTATTATAAATTAATTGTATTCAAAATTTAATTCTGTTTTTTCTATATTATTATTATTATTATTATTATTATTATTATTATATTATTGTAAATTAATTGTTTTCAAAATTTAATTCTGTTTTTTCTATATTATTGTTATTATTATTATTATTATTATTATTATTATTATTATTATTATTATTATTTCATTACTGCGATTATCATTACTAACACTTCCAGGACATTTATTACAAAAAGATTCCAATTTCATTTTCTAATCATTTATGGCACGAAAATGAAAGGATTCACGGCCAATTTGATTACATGCAGGAAATTATAATTAAGAACTTCATATCTTCCTTTAAAAAAAAGATAACTTCTAAGTAAACCAATCAAAAGCTAATGAAATTAAACAAAAAGTAAAGCAGGCTAGACTGCAGTACGAAGAAAAATCAAGGAGAACTGAAAGTAAACAGTCATAATAAGCTTTCCTTTGCTCGCGGGACGTGATCAGCGCCGCCCGAGATTCCACGGCCCCATCCCACTTCTTGCGAAACAGTTCAGAGAGAAGGAGAAAAAACTGACTGACGGATTTTCTTCTGCAATAGAAGATTCCTTTTGATGACGCATGAAGAATGGTTCGGTTTGGCTACAGGAGGTAAACAACCTTGATTGTAATGTCGGCGGTATATTTTACACAACTACGTAAACAAACTTAACAAAATACGCAGCATCTCAATTTAATGTGTTGAGCCCAACTTTGTAAGTTATTGTATAAACCACACAAACATATACACAAGAACCTTCTTCCAGTAACGTCTTTTTTATACATACAAATCAGCTTAAAACGTGAATAAAAGAACGTGAACTAGTAGTAGTAGTAGTAGTAGGTTATTTTACGTCGCATTATCAACAGCTTAGGTTATTTAGCGTCTGAATGACATGAAGGTGATAATGCTGGTGAAATGAGTCCGGGGTCCAACACCGAAAGTTACCCAGCATTTGCTCAACGTGAACTATATTTCACAAACTTTCGTACCGGGTGAGCCGACAGTGACTCCCGATATCCATGGAAGCAGTTTCGGTGGGCATGATTTATGTTATAAATACAAATATTCAATGCTGATAAATTATGATACGTATATATCGTGCGACACATGTTAAACCATAAAATATATTTAGCAGTCAGAAATCTACAAATCTGTAAAAACAAAAATATACCATAAGTATTCAATAATTATTATTTATATAAATTATTTTCACCTCAGCTTAGAAAGTCAATGTCCAGCAATAAATACCTGTACCTCGCTTTTCCACCTATAAGAGGCCCGAGTTGAAATCCGGGCCGACCACATTGCAACTGAATGTTGATAAGGGTTTCTTTTAATTTTTCGTAATAAATTTAATTGATATTATTCGATTGAGAAGCTTTTGTCATCTAGTCTGCTGTCAAAAAATCTGAAAGTTAGAATTTATAAAACAGTTATATTACCGGTTGTTCTGTATGGTTGTGAAACTTGGACTCTGACTTTGAGAGAGGAACTGAGATTAAGGGTGTTTGAGAATTTTCATAGAAAAATATTTGGGGCTAAGAGGGATGAAGTTACAGGAGAATGGAGAAAGTTACACAACGCAGAACTACATACATTGTATTCTTCACCTGAAATAATTAGGAACATTAAATCCAGACGTCTGATGTGGCCAGGACATGTAGCACATATGGGCGAATCCAGAAATGCATATAGTGTTAGTTGGGTGGGCGGAGGGAAAAATACCTTCGGGGAGGCCGAGACGTAGATGGGAAGGTAATATTAAAATGGATTTGAGGGAGGTGGGATATGATGGTAGAGACTGGATTAATCTTGCTCAGGATAGGGACCAATGGCGGGCTTATGTGAGGGCGGCAATGAACCTCCAGGTTCCTTAAAATCCAGTAAGTAAGTAAGTAAGTAATAAATTTAATTGATTTGTTATTCTGTATTATTATTTCCGCTTCGTAATAAGTTATAAGCCAAAGAAACAACACTGAAATTTTCGCTCATCTGCTGTCCATATTTCCCTAGCAACCAAATATTTATTTACTAGCCGTACCCGTAAGCTCCGCTGCACCCGTTAGAAATAAATATAAAGTAATTACATAATTAAAATAGGACATTTGATCCAGGGAACATTCGTGTTTGATAGGAGGATAAATCGTTTAATATGTTACTTAATTTAAATTGTATTTAAAATATTAAAATGCGATCATTTTGATCCAGAGACCACTCATTTGGTGCAATTCCAATTCCTTTAACATGTTTCTTAATTGTTATTACCAATTATTTTTGGAAAAGCGAAAATTAACAGAAAAATTTTGGCTACAGATTTATTATTATGTTTATATTATATTATATTATGAAAAAGTGTGTTGATAACGGATGTACTCGAATTAGAAAGTTTTTAATTTGTTGCGGGAGCTCTTGAATCTCAGGAGGAACAACTTTTACAACAGCGCAACATAATCTGCTTGGCTCATTACCCAATTTTTTTGCATTGCATTCATTGCATATGTATTTTAACACGATTCAATTGAGCATAGTTAAAATTTGAATTATAAAATAATGGAGTCCTAATCTAACGTACTATTGCTGCATACTAAATCAATACACTCTCGTTGTTCGTTAATTCTCTGAGATAAAAATGAATATGTTCATAAACATTATTATAAGAAATACAGGAAATGAATATACAGCATAACCTATCAAGTTTTCTGTGCATAAGAAGCTATTTTAATCTTACCTGTCCTCAATTCACTCACAATTTACTGTAATAACATTATAGCATTATGTCCATCCAGAGAAACTACACTTTCCAATGATGAAATAATAATTAATTATACAAATCGGTTAATTTAGCTTCTGATATTACTTCATAGAAACACAGAAACATTGTCTGTAGGCTTTCATAGCTTTCGATTGTTGTGTCCAAGGCCCCTTATAGACGAAGTCATTTGTTTTTTATTTCAATACACCGCCTTAGATGGCAGTTATTTTAATTTTAAAACTAATTTATCTCATTAAATATCAGTCCTATCAAAATTTTTCAGAGAATAAAACTTATCAGAAATCATTTTTAAAGAACTTTTGTTATGTAACATATTTCACAAAAATCAATAATAAGCGAGATATTTCGATTTATTTAAATGACGTATTTTGAATGTCATATAGCCTATAATCTAAGTTACAACGAACTTAATTTATATTCCAATTTTCATATAAATCGGTTCAGCCATTATCGCGTGAAAAGGTAACAAACATACAGACAGACAGATATACAAACAAAAATTTCAAAAAAGCGATTTTCGGTTTCAGGGTGGTTAATTATATATGTTAGGACCAATTATTTTTGGAAAATCGAAAATTACCAGAAAAATTTCGGCTACAGATTTATTATTAGTATAGATTTTATATGGTAGCTTAACATATTGTATATTCAGTGTTGAGGTTAGTGCTGCAGTTATGGTTCTCACAGAGGAGAAGGTGTTTATCGTGGAACATTATTTCCGGTCATAGGATTGGGGCGTCAGAATGGGCCGAGCTTGCGCCACATTAAAGAGCAGGACCAGGAGCGATTTAACAATGCGACACCAAATAACACAGCAATGCCAGCTGTCGTCCAGAAGTTCCGTCGTACGGGATCAGTCTTATGTCGCCTTGCATGTTATAATGCCTTATCTTTATTTTCAGAGTATGTTTGTAATTTCAGTACTCCGTATGACCGGAAATAATGCTCGACAATAAACACCTTCTCCTCTGCTGTGAGAACCAGTAATTGAAGAAATCAACACAACACTGAATTCACAATTTGTCAAACCACAGTCTGATCCGTTAGGGTATGGATAATATTAATTTATTATTATAAACCTCTTATGATAATAGGAAATATTTCTTGCTGGTTATATTATGATTAAAAGATGGGAGTTTCCATATATGACAATCAACAATGCATAATCTGAAAGGACAAACGAAAATCGTACATGATTAAAATGGATACTACAAATCAACAGCGGGCACAACGTGTTCTTTGGTATGCTAAATTTGAGTGTTAAAAGAGTTAAAAGGGAATTTCGATGTGAGTATGGTGTGCGTAATGTACCTAAATACGATTCCATAATGTTTCGGTATCGAACATTTGTAGAAACAGGTTCTGTGTTTAAAAAAAAAACATGCAGGAGGTCGCAGGCGAAACCCAGTACGAGAAGCAGCTATCTCTTGGCTTGGCCTCCAAACTCCCCAGATCTAATCCCTCCTGACTTCTTCGTGTGGGGTTTTGTTAAAGACATTGCCTACTCACAGAAACCCAGGAACATTGATGATCTGAGAGTAAAAATTACTCAAGCTTTTCAACAAATCACCCCTCGTTACGTTACAACGGACATGGGCTGAATTGCATCATCGTTATGAGTTGTGCAGGGTATGCAATGGGGATCATGTTGAGCTCTGAGGAATCTCCCATCTTCCAGTGTTGTATGCACGAAGTTTGAAAAAATAAAGTTCAGTAGTAAATGTTTTACGATGTTTTTATTTTATCCATACCCAAACAGATCACCCTGTATTGTAAGATACAATAAATAAGTACTTCGTTGCTAGGGAGACGTGGACAGCAGATGAGCGATAATTTCAGTACTCTTCGTTTTGGCGCATACCGTATTTTTGACGTTGCTGTTCTATCACTGTAGTTCACAGATTTGAACTGAACTGAAAACAAATGGATCATAGAAAATAAAAGTGGAGTCACTATTCCATCATGTGTGGGTATTCGCCGATTTCAAATGTAGGAGAAAAGAAAGGGAGGGGGCACTGTGAGTTGCATCACTAGTACTTTCATTGTGGCAGCTGACTTTATAGATTTGAGATAAACAATTTTGACTTTTGTCCTACTTCATCTTTCAAACAAATTAATTATTTCTAATATGAGGAAACTCTCTTAGAACCATTATTTGTAAGGGCGAGGCCCCTCCATTAGTTTAATACGGCCCTTCAAGTTGAGGAGGCAGAAAGTGCCTTCCTCCCCCCCTCCCCAAAGTCGGCGCCTATGTCTGCAATTACATTATTCAATTTATTGAAAATTATTTTTAAATACATGTTGCAAGGTGCACTTAAAAGACTCTTTTCTCGATAAAAAAAAGTCGGGCTTGATTTATGTAGTGCGATTACAAAAAAAAAAAAAAAAAAAAAAAAGAGAAGGAACTTGTGAGAAAATCCAATTTAAAAATGTAAAGAAATGCGATGTAACAGACAGTAAAGGAAATATAAATTTAAATAAATTCATTAAATAAATATGTTCTCTATTATTAACATATCTGTATAGATTATTTCGTTTTAATTCTATTGTTCTATTCTCTCTAATAATTAGAACAAAAGTTACGGAATAAAAGTTAACTTTAAACAATTTACGTTGCAGTCCACACCTGGCTAGCGCGTCTGGCCGCGAAACCAGGTGGCCCGGGTTCGATTCCCGGTTGAGACAAGTTACCTGGTTGAGGTTTTTTCCGGGGTTTTCCCTCAACCCAATATGAGCAAATGCTGGGTAACTTTCGGTGTTGGACCCCGAACTCATTTCACCAGCATTATCATCTTCATCTCATTCAGACGCTAAATAACCTATACGTTGATAAAGCCTCGTAAAATAACCTACTAAAAAAAATTACATTGCAAACACGATATTTTCAGAGTTGAAGTTTTGAAGTGTCAGCAAATTACTTGATTGATGAAAGTTAAATCATAATGGGTAATTTTATTAAGTGTGTATAAGTACAGAACTGCACGCACATAATTAGGAACATTAAATTCAGACGTTTGAGATGGGCAGGTCATGTAGCACATATGGGCGAATCCAGAAATGCATATAGAGTGTTAGTTGGGATGCCTTTGAGGAGGCCGAGACGTAGATGGGAGGATAATATTAAAATGGATTTGAAGGAGGTGGGATATGATAGGGACTGGATTAATCTTGCTCAGAATAGGGACCGATGGCGGGCTTATGTGAGAGCGGTAATGAACCTGCGGGTTCCTTAAAAGCCATAAGTAAATGTACAAGTACAGCTGGTAGATTTTAGCAACTTAAATTTAAGAATTTAACAATATTTATAAATCAGATTTAGCATTTTATAGCACTTTCAATGTTGAAATTTAGCACTCTGTAGCGTTTGGATGAAACATTTTTATGAAAAATTTGGTGATAGAAATTTAATGTCATTAGTTTGTTAACAGGTACATGCATTTACTACATTTTCCAGTTACAATTTTCAAAATAATACATAAGTAAAGGAACATATAAAATTACAGCAAAATTAAGAAACATGCCAAAAGATGGCGTGATTTTCTGGAACGATCTTCTTACTCATTAACAATCACTCGCTGTCACATACAACTTGTTTGTGAATGAACACTGGACTTAAAAGAGCTCGCATGGGCAGTTAATATTCTACCACCAGCACCAAACAGACTAGTTGAAAACTCAAAATAATGGTACAGATCACAACAAAGAGTCTATCAGGCAGGGCAGATTTCTGTGCGAATACTGTAAAAGCTGACATGCAGGGGTGACCAACTATTTAAAAAATGTTGTTATTTAAGGGGAGGGGGTAGTAATGCCTGTGCGATTAAAGAATTTCAGTACAAAAGTTTAGTTCAATATTTATTTATTTACTTACTTGTTTACTTACTTACGTATTTACTCATTCATTCACATATTTATTTATTTATTATTTATTTACTTACTTATTTATTTATTTAATTTATTTATCAGAATTTAAAAGAGCAAAAAGCAAACCACTACAGTATGCCGAAAGCATGTGAAATTGTATTAAAAAAACTGAGCATCACGGTGCAATGTGATCAAAGAGGATAGGTAACACGAGTATATAGTAACTTTTAAATGATCAAGAAGGCTATAGAGATGAGTATATATTCGCGTTAGGCAGAATGTTTTTGTTCTTACGAAAATGAGTAGGGCTATGTTCTATTGGTTACGAATATACAGGGACATAATTTTATTTTTACTAACATTTTTAATATTAACCTGGCTATACCTTTAGAGAACCGGAAACACAGTTTGCTAGCCCTTTCCACGACTGTAGTTCGATGATACTGGCGTAAAACACAAACAAATCACTCTACTAGGTATAGTAGGGAAGAAAAGTAGTTCATCCATTTACGTAAACTAGGAAATATCGCGATTTTGAGTTCGATAATTTTCATTAGGTTTTTGTTTAATCAAAATACAGTACTGTATTAAGAATAAGTGCTTTTTACTCACGAACTGAGTTATCCATGCGAACGTATTCATTACGCGGTGTATATTATATTGTCTACAGCACATTAGCGTACAATATAGAGAATGAAGTTAAATTTAAAAATAAATAAAATATGGATATTTAAACACATTTTTGAAAATGATGGCCGTTCATTTCGATACAGGCTTCAGTTCTTTTGTGCATATTATCGCACTATAGACTATTGCATCTAATTCCAATTGCCAGTTTCGTCCTTCGTACTAGTAACTCATGTTGAAATAATTCTGTACCTACTCTATAAAAGAGTACCTTACGTACTGTAAATTCAATCTTCACTTCTGCCCGACCCGCACAGATAAAATTACTCAGACATGCTAGACTATCTATTGTCCGTCCAAGTGGTTATGCCGCAGGATCGTAGAAAGAGGGGAAATCACGTGACAGTTAATTACTTAACGAGGCCCTTTTATTTAAGTTATTTTAAATAGCTGTATAATATTACGTAAACGTCCAATTCCTAATAGAAATTAATGTTTTCAGAAAAGATCTAAGACAGCCCAGCTTTTACAGAGGTGGGAGCAGAAGCAGTTGGGGGAAATCGGGATGCGACGTAGGTAAACGGACACCTGTGCGAAAATATAATTCAATATTGAAAGCTCTTTCGTCACTGGAAAACGCGAACATATTTCTGGAACGTACTATAGTCACTAACTCAATGCTGTTTACTACATGCGGCCTTGATTCTGTGTGGAGGACGGTTCATTAGTAGAAGGGGTGGGAGTGAAGTACATTCAAAAACTCAGGTACAATAAAAATTGAATTAAAAATAAAATGACGTCCCTGTACAATCACAGGAAGAACTCATAAGTACAAACCTTGAGAAAGTACTTAAGCTTTATTCTTACTATCCCATTCTCTATGTATAATATTTACAACTGTCTACTCTAACTTAGAGAAACGTTGCTTGGCAACCAATCCCCTGGCTGACCAGACGGAGGCTGACAACAAAGCTTTGTGCGTTACCAGCGATGAAGTCAGGCTGCAACAGACGGACGGAGTGAGTCACAGCGGCCTCGATGGAATTCGAGGTACGTACAGTCTCCCCACACACCCATTCATGCGCGGACCGGTGGAACAGGACGTCTACCTGTCTGCCGTCTGGAGTCTGGCGTCGCGTCACAATAACAGTATACTCAAGGGAATACAGCCCTCAACTGAGCTTCGGAACCAACACCGAACTGTTTAGGAAATGTGACAATCCTAACCGTAACCAGAGTTGCAACATGCTACACAAAACCGGCAAATGAACAACATTCAAGCCTAACACAATACTACCGTACTTACTACTCACTGCTATCACTATCAGTGACGAAGCGTGCTATACTTACTGATAAACAGTTAAGTAGCATGAATGATGCGGTTACATTCTAGCATATGAAAGTTTTCAGCACATTTCGTATTTGTTAAAGATACTTCACACAGGGCTTTCATTTCAAAACTTCCCAGTCTAAATAACTAATTATTTAAATTGAATTCACCCATTTATGCCCAAGACTTTTTTTGTTGAATATTTTCATAATTTTTCCACCGCCACATGAAACTGAAATGGAAGTTAATTATTGTGCTGCAGGCTCCTTTGATTCTTCTAGTATACATAGCAATGAAATAAAAGTTAATTTTGTAATTCATTCCTTTGCATTTTTGCACAAAAATAGTTAATGCAGACTGTTGCGAAAACGCAACACTAGGCAGACAAAAAAACACGTCAATTTAGATATTGAGGGGAAGTCTGAAACCAGGCTTAATTGCATTTTAGATTTCACCCCCTACCCCTAGCCTCCCCACGTTGAAATTTTAAATGGCACTCCTATATTTTTATACTTAAATATGAAAGAGCATTCAATTGTTTATACACTTCATTCATTTGTTTTCGCATCTTTTGTTTTCCATCATCGCCCGGCAACCTGGATTCTTATTGTTGATTGGAGCTGAAGAGAATAAAGCTACAAAAACTTACTGAGCATTTATCATGTAATGTTGTGTATGTGAATTAAATTATTTTAAAATGGTGTCTACCCTTCAAGAGAGAACATAAATCATCCTTATTGATTAAATTCAGGAAATTACACAAAATAAGCTGTGTTTTAATCCTACAATCAACTGATAGTAACAAAAATACAAGTTTCCAGGCGACGCCGACGATAGAAAACAAAAGATGCGAAAACACATGAATGAGGCGTATAAACAATTGAAGCTCTTTCATATCTATACTAACAATAAATCTGTAGCCGAAATTTTTCTGGTTATTTTCGATTTTCCAAAAATAACTGGTCCTAACATATATAATTAACCGCCCTGAAACCGAAAATCGCTTTTTTGAAATTTTTGTTTCTATGTCTGTCTGTCTGTCTGTCTGTCTGGATGTTTGTTACCTTTTCAAGCGATAATAGCTGAACCGATTTATATTAAAATTGGAATATAAATTAAGTTCGTTGTAACTTAGAATTTAGGCTATATGGCATTCAAAATACTTTATTTAAAAGGGGGGTTATAAGGGGGCTTGAATTTAATAAATCGAAATATCTCCCTTATTATTAATTTTCATGAAAAATATTACATAACAAAAGTTTCTTTAAAAATAATTTCCGATAAGTTTTATTCCATGCAAAATGTCGATAGGACTAATATTTAATGAGATAAATGAGTTTCAAAATTACAATAACGCCATCTAAGGCAGTGTAATGAAATAAAAAACAAATGACTTCGTCTATAAGGGGCCTTGGACAACAACAATCGAAAGCTATGAAACATACGGTAGCTTACAGAGAATGTTTCTGTGTTTGTATGAAGTAATATCGGAAGCTAAATTAACCGATTTGTATAATTAATTATTAATTCACCACTGGAAAGTGTAGTTTCTCTAGATGGACATAATGCTATAATGTTATTACAGTAACTTCTGAGTGAATCGAGGACAGGTAAGATTAAAATAGCTTCTTATGCACAGAAAACTTGATAGGCATTAGTTTCCTGTATTTCCTAAAATAATTTTTATGACCAAATGAGTGGTCTCTGGATCAAAATGATCGCATTTTAATTGTTTTTAATAAAATTTAAATTAAGTAATATAATAAACGATTTATCCTTCTATCAAACACGAATGTTCCCTGTATCAGATGTCCTATTTTAATTATGTAATTACTTTATATTTATTTCTAACAGGTGCAGCGGAGCGCACGGGTACGGCTAGTTTAAGTATAAAAATATAGGGGTAACATTTGAAATTTCAAAGTGGGGTGGCTAGGGGTGGAGAGTGAAATCTAAAATGCAATTAAGCCTGGTTTCAGACTTCCCCCTCAATATCTAAATTGCCGTGTTGTTTGTTTAAATTGAATTCAATTTAAATAATTAGTTATTTAGACTGGGAAGTTTTGAAATGAAAGCCCTATATATCATACCTTTACTTTCAAAAATTGTCGCAGTATTAACACCTGTTTTACTCCATTAGTGTTCATACCTGACATTCTCAGTCCCACACAACCGCTCATATTTCACAGTATCACGTTTGTTAAAATTTACGGACAGATTTTTCATCTTTCTGGCACAAATTTAAACTGTGTTTGCTTATTTTACTTTTTAAAGTGATCTTTTCTTCAAGTGTTAAAGTATAAAACTACATATAAACATAAGCGTTATACCCATGGGCAGGTCTTTCATTGCAAACTCAGCATTCTCCAATCTTTCCTATTTTCTGCCTTCCTCTTAGTCTCTGCATATGATCCATAGGCCTATACTTTATGTCGTCTTATCATCTGATATCTTCTCTGCCTCAAACTCTTATCCCGTTCACAAGCAACACAATAAGGCAGTCATCTCAATTGATGCCCATAGGAGCAAGCGCGCGCTTTAGAACTCAGGAGAGCCTGAGCGCTTTACAGCGGAAAGGAAAGAGACAGACGAAAGAGGTGGTATATGCCGCTTGGTCGAGCTGTATACAGGGATGGCCAGCACTGATTCAATGGATAAAGGGTAAAAGGTAAAAGGTAAAGGTATCCCCGTAACATGCCACGAAGGCACTTGGGGGGCATGGACTTATTAAAACTGTATCCATGGTAATTTTTAGATTTGTCTGAGAAGTATAAGTGCATTATAAGAATGTAAGTTTTTAATTTTAATGCTCATTTTTCACAAGTTTGATTTTTTATTGAAAAGAAATATTTTCTCAATTTTTTAAAATAGAAAAATGAAATTTTCAGATATAGGCCTATTTATTTAGTAGCCTTACAGAATGTTTTCGTAAATCTAATATACCGTAAGTACGTATTACTGAAGATAGTGTATTGCAAATTTTGAAAATATTCGCATGGAAATTGTTTGTAAAGAAATGAATTAACAAAGCGACTACTGTTACGTGCACATGTGTTGTAAAAATGTCAGCTCTATAGCTTCAGCACATTTCGAGAAAATAATTTAATATTCTGATGATAGGAAGTTGCTCACCAACATCACCTTAAAAGCATAATGCGATAAGAGTTTTGTTATGGAATATCAGTTACATTTAAAACAAATATAGCATCTAGGTAACGTTGCTTTGTACTGTAATATTGTTTTGATTGGTTTATTGATTACTTTTATAAGGCTAAAGATACCATCAATATCAATTCCAACTTAACATGTGACACTCAATCTCTTTTTTTGGGATATCACTTTCTTTATGAAGTATGTGTTTCATCCATTTAGCAGTATAGTTGTACTACTATGGAATTTATGTGAATATTCCTTCTTAATTCTTTATTATGTTATTAACATTTAAAACACAACTGCAATATTAAGAAATTGGTATTAGTACTTTTATTTTACAGACAATATAGATAACATCAAATAGAAAGAAGCCATAAAAATAACGACATAAAATTTCACGTTCCGTCTGAAGTTTGTGCATCACTGTTTTCTTCATCGAACAGGCTGCTTATTCATATACACAACCCTTCCTCTTTCCATACTTAGCGCTTGATGCCCGCGCACGACGTCAAGGTCAGAAAAATGCGCTTGCTTTGACATCACTGCAATAAGGTATCACTCATGAGGCAACTAAGCCAGAAGATAACGGGGTAGGGTGGCCAGTTCCTTTTCCCCTCCATTGCATACATCGCTGAATATTAAACTAATCAGACTTCAGATGTATACAAACAATAATTTGTTCCATTTTGATTCTGCGTACACTACTTTTAAACACTTGAATATAAGTAATTGATTAACTAGTGGACTTACTCGTGTTAATTATGTAAGTTTGTGCGGCTTACAGCTGTTTCGGTGCTCATCACACCATCCTCAGAGCCTACTAGATCTTCTCTGCCTGTTATGTGGGTGCGTTTGATTGTTGAAAGGTGTTGAAAAGTGGAGTCAAATAGTGTGTGTGTGTACTGAAATTGATCTGTGTGTTGAGAATTTGATCGGGATGTGTTTTAGTGTGTTCGTGTATTTCGTATTGTTCTAGTGTGTTGAGTTTTTGGTTCTTGGGTTGTATGTGTAGGATTTCCTTGTCTGTATTTATGTTACACAATACATCTACATACGCCGATCACATAACCAATGCTAACCATACATACAATAACATATATACAGACATGGAAATCCTACACATACAACCCAAGAACCAAAAACTCAACACACTAGAACAATACGAAATATACAAACACACTAAAACACACCCCGATCAAATTCTCAACACACAGATCAATTTCAGTACACACACATACACTATTTGACTCCACTTTTCAACAACAATCAAACGCACTCACATAACAGGCAGAGAAGTTCGAGATCTAGTGGGCTCTGAGGATGGTGTGATAAGCACCGAAACAGCTGTAAGCCGCACAAACTTACATAATTAACACGAGTAAGTTCGCTAGTTAATCAATTACTAATAATAATTTGTTCTTCCTCTGACACATATCGTCAAGTGAGATGTACTGCCTGATAATAGATGTACGTATCAGCCAGAACCTCAATCAGTGCTAATGCAGAGATGAAGAATGCAATATTGTTTGAAATCCGTGCGCACCTGACCTGCGCCATCTGTGCAATTATGCGCCGCCCTCTATGAGACACTTTGTAGTTCGTATGCGTAGAAACTGCACCAGGGAGGGAAGCGGTTCTGTTGAAGGACAGCTGCAGGTAAATCTCGTCGTGTTTTGTTGTTGAGGTTGTTCACCTGGTGACTGGCATTATCTTCACCCCGGGGCGGTCCAGCGCTTCTGTTCCAACTTTAGCTTGGCTGCCTGCACAAGAGAGGAAGGCAGGCAGGCACCTATGTCCACAGGAGCTTCGTCCAATTTGATCCATTTCATTTGTTTCGCTACCAACCAGACGCGCCGTTAGCAAAACGGATTTCCGCATGGGAGAAACAGGTTCAAACCCCGGCGTGACCAAGTGCAATTTGTAGGTAAAGACTGTGTCGGGAGGGCTTTGCCACAGCATTCTCTGTAAGTCACAATAATTTCTACCACGCTGTCATTCACCGTATCGACAGTTTCTTCCGACTACTGGAAAAATGTTTACTTTCAGTAACTGTACAAGTCACTTCAACAGTGAAAAGATACAGTGGCGTAACAACGTTTTTTTTTTTGGGGGGGGGGGTTTGAGGGGGTGAGAATTTCGTCGTGAACAATTTTCATGACAAGTGTTGCCACAATAATGTGATGTGGGATTGGAACAAATTTTAATTTCGGGAAAAAAAAAAAAAAATACATAGTATAAAGTTGATTTACTTTATTAGAAGTAATAAAAGGGGCTCATATGAAAATAAACGTAAAGAAAACTGAAGAAATGAGATTAAATAGTAACAAGACAGATAAAGTTATAATAAATAATAATACCATTGATACTGTTCAAGAATTTAAATATTTGGATAGTATAATTGACAAGGATGGTGGAGCCTTTGAGGATGTAAAAAAAACCGAATAAAAAATGCAAATAATGCATTTGTCCAGTTGTACCCAATATGGAAATCTTATATTATATCTAGATCTACAAAAATTAAAATCTTTAATAGTAACGTGAAATCAGTCTTATTATATGGCTGTGAGACATGGAAAACAAGTAAAATTATACAAAATAAACTGCAAACATTTGTTAATAGATGTTTACGAAGAATCTTAAAAATTAGATGGCCAGATATAATCAAAAACTCAGAACTATGGAAGATAACAAATCAGAAAGAAATCACAATAGAAATCAAAAGACGAAAGTGGAATTGGATAGGGCACACAATCAGGAAAGAAGATGGAGCAGTGGAAAGAATGGCTTTGGATTGGAACCCCCAGGATAGTAGAACAAGCGGAAGGCCAAAAAATACATGGAAGAGAACAGTTTTGGAGGAAATTGTTAGGGAGGGGAAAACATGGAGCGAAGTGAAGAAATTGGCTACAAATAGGGTCCGATGGAGGCACTTTGTGAATGCCCTATGCTCCTCATGAAGAGATACAGGAGTTTGTTTGATTGATTGATTGATAAAGTTGATTTGACATAGATATTTTTTAAACATTGTTAAATACATAAAGGAGGCAAGACCTGTTCTGTGACCTTATCATGTACCGTGGCTATATTACCAATGAGTATGGAGGAGAAGATAGGTTTTAGTCTGTCAAGCAAACATTCTGATGGGGGCAGATAAAGAAGTTAATTTTTATCTTCCACCATGTTAATAATGTCAAAAGAAGTGCTTATGCAAATTTTGGTCACTCGACCGCAATTGCGAGGCCGTCCAGAAAGTGATTTTCCCCGGGGCCGTTTACAGAAAAAAACACAATTGCATGGAAAGATTTATTGAAACAGATACAACAATTGTTGCGCTATTTTTCAACATATTCCGCACTGGAATTGAGACATTTTTCGTACCATGCGATCCATTTTTGTATCCTTGTGTCGTGCAAGTCAGCCTCCTGGGATCGGAACCAGCGTTTGACAGTTGTCTGCACTTCTCTGGCGATCCCATGATATTAGGCATTCAGAACTAAAGTGGATCAAGTCCATGAGACGTAGTTTTGAGATAATAGGACTTAAAGTTAACTTGCTCTAGTGAATTATCTAATTTGACTAGCAATAATTTTATTGCTCCATTCTCAAATACTAGATTTATAAAGTATAAACAATTGTAATATTAATTGATGCAACACTTTGGTTATTTGATCCACTATGGCTCAGAACATCGTCAACAAATAATTTGAGCCGAAAGTGACTGGTGTCACCTACCGGCGAATACTTGGAATTAAGACTTGATCCATTACTGCTCGGAAAAGATTCAACTTCAGAGGTAATCACAAAATGAATTAAACTCAATTCATTAAAATGTGTGACTTGATCCACTTTAGCGCTGAACGCCTCATATGACAAATGTCTCAATTCGACAATTGCTGTGTCTGTTCCAATAAATTTTTCAATGAAATTGTGTTTTCTTTCTGTTAACAGCCCCTGGCGAACATTTTTTTACGGCCCTCGTAATTGCGGTCGAGTGGCCAAAATTTGTATAAGCACTTCTTTTGACATCATTAACATGGTGGAAGAAAAAAAATTAACTTTTTTATCTACCTCCATCAGAATGTTTGTTTGTGAGTTGAACTTCAGTGTCTGTAGATTCATATATTAACCATTATGCAGCGGCGAAGCTCTTAAGAGTATTTTGAGGCTTAGTCTACCCAAAAAAATTTGAGTTATTACACAGTGTGTTCGAAAAGTCCCTCCGCAGCTCTATTACTTCTAGTAATCCTAGGATACAACCCTGTAGAAAGTTGGCACTCCTCCATTCATTCCGGTTTGACAACCTCACACTCCCAGTCCATCATATGTTTCGCGGTCAGTGCTGCCACTTGAATTCTCTACCAACTACACTTGAATTCTCTGCCTAGTGAATTCTCGGCTACACAAGCACTGCGGAGAGACTTCTCGATCACACTGTACATAGTAACAGTAGGCCTTTAAGCTCGTAATAACGATGAATCACAACACTGTGTTTCACTCCGATCCTTCCATATATTAATTTCACTGTTGGCAGTCATTCCAGTATGGAGAGTTCACTGTGAGGCTTGTAGCAGAAAGTCTCTAAAGACATGGCTACGATCCTGACTCACAAGCTTGAGAGAGGACCGGGGAGGGGGTATCGATTCCCCACATCTCCGTACGAAAGGAGGCTAGCCTTCCGTGACAATAATACGCCGCGCTTTATTGGTCTTCTACGAATGCGCTGTGTTGTTGAATTTTAGTTTAATCAAACGTGCATGCGTGTGTGTGTTACATATACTAATTTTGTGTAAAATCACTCATAGTGAGAGAACACCGAGGTCATTATTTGCGGAATTAAAAAGAGAAACCGTTTTGAAACAAATTGAGCTTATAATGATAGGAGACACTATATTTACATATTAAAATAGCGGATGGAGGAAGACAAAAAAGAAAATTTCAGTTTTTATGGTATAAGAAATATTCTTGGCTAACAGGATGCTCTGTGACAAAATTATACCTGTATTCTATTTGGGGGATGAAAATGAGTGCTCATCATCTTCTTGTAGAGTCTGTGTCACAAAAAAAATTGATAGAAAAGCCGAGAAACATCTCCTTTATAAAAAAATGTAAGGTAAGCAGATTTTTTCAGCCTACCCAGTATTAAAAAAAAATTTCTCTCTTCTTAATTTTTACAATGAACTGTCTAGCTTTTATTAGTCTGTTAATCGTTTAGTACTTTGATTTTTATTGTATTTGTAAATTCAATATTAATTGTAATTATAATTGTATTGTAGTCTTAATATTGTAGTTGTAATCCCCTGGTAGAGGGGAAGAGAAGGCCTGATGGCCTTATCTCTACCAGGTTGAATAAATAAATAAATAAATATTTACACCTTACCTTCAACATTGCTGAAGTTTGAATTTTAACTTTCACTTTCTGGGTCTTGAAAAAAATGTGAATTTTTTTATTACGATATTCTTTTTTTGCTCATTCTTATAATTCTTTACCCATTCACACAGACTTAGCAAATTGTTGGTCTCTTGTAGCTAGCTTTAGTGGTAACAAAAGAATCATGTAGGCCTACAGTTTTAGAAAAAGTTTTGTCGCACATACACTTTTACAAGTCCAGGATAGGAGGCAGTGCGCATGATCAGACATACAACGAAACAAAACTAGTCCTTCTTTGTGAATCGGGTCGCTTGTCCTCTGATCATGCGCACTGCGACAAAACTTTTTTCTAAGACTGTTACACATTCAGACCACAAGATGCAGTCCAGTTTGTAATCTTTAGTTTAATAAAAAAAGGGCGTCTTACGAGTTACGGCGCAAAAAATACAGCACTAAAATGATTTGTCGACAGTCAACTCTTGAAATCCTGCCTTCAAATTTGACAACCGATTTGAATAACGTCAAACATGACGAATGTTGATGGAGTGAAAAAAGCTCTTTGACAGTAGTTAAACGTTTGGCATTCGTCAACTTGTCCGGATGATTGCTGGTGAAACAGGCCGTGTATTTTATAAAGTTGGCCAGTCTGTCTTAATTCGCAACCGTTCAGCATTCGGGCCTTGGTAATATTTTAACGCAGAATTTATCTGTAGTAATGTCACGAGAGGTCTGAGATCTGCCGATAAATCTCAGACCTCGAGTGACATTTATTAGGACTATTTCGTGAATAAAATAAAAATTTAAATAATATATCCTTAAAATTCGATCACAAAATGTTAATAATTGTATATTAACGAATACTTAACCTATTCAGACATTGTTAAGTTGAAATACTCGTAGATGAATATCGATTATTGCAATAAAGAAATTCGATATTATTATTCAGTAATGCCAATTGCGAAAAGCGAAATACAGGTTTAACAATGTTAATTGCATGTACTGCACTTTACTCTTATTATTATAACAAATACATTTTCATTATCTGCTGAAATCATAATTTAATTTAACAGTAACAGGGGGGACAGCTATATACCAATGCTTATGTATTAACAGCCAGACATGTTGCTACACAGTGAAGCCATCTCTGTATAGATAGGCCTAATTAAAACACGAATTTTATTACGCCATACGAAAGGCAGTATCTCTGTATAGATAGGCCTAATTAAAACACGAATTTTATTACGCCATACGAAAGGCAGTTTGATCAAAGACATTATTACTATGCAAAGTCATTGGGTTTGATATGCGATGATGTTACATAAATTTGAACGTCTATAAATTGTTTAATTTCAATACAAATGTTATAGGCTACAATTTTATAGGTTAGGCCTACCTGTGGAAGTAGGACCAATGTCAGCTGTGCCTTGTTTCGACCGTTACTTACAATGAGTGCTACACGAAAGCATTTTTATAGCTCGACAAACGCATTCTCGCTGTAGTGTGTAACGTAACTAAAGCTGCATCTACACAGTTCAATATTCCAATCGCGTATGCGTGCAATCTGGGAAGAATAGAATCAAGTTTAAAAGGTACGTTCAATTAAGATGCATAAAGATTTTGTGTCTACATGGTGCGCAGTTTTGAACGTGGTCTTCACTGCGTAAATATATTAATTAATATTAAATATCAATCTTGCATTCATTGCTTTAAAGTTGAGAGAAAAGTTTAACCGTGTAGTTGCATCTTAATGTATTCATGATCATCAATTTACTGGGAAACAGTTGGCGACAACGACTAAACAAAAGAACGACCATGCGATAAATTGATAGCGATAAATCTAGCTGCAGAAATTATCGCAAAGTCTGATTGTGATTGGTTGGAATTCAAAATTTCATTACACTTCATTGGTCGAAAATGGAATGACGTCATATAAACGAAATAGTTTGTACAATTTTTTCTAGTTCCTCTGCTAATGCGGTACTCTGCACGTTTACAGATCAGAGCTGTTGACTGCGGTTACCAGTCGCTCCGCATCATGACACCTGGATTAATGCGTGGAGGTCTACGCACCGTCCAAACCGGTCGCAAACACACACCAAGGACACTGCGAGTGCCACACTCCCACCCAAGCCTCAGGCCAAAATGCAATAGTATGAAGGAGCTGGTTTAAGTCAGCCGTTTTCAATACACGGATCTCCCAATAACATTACTTATATGGACCTTCCGAATAAGAAACACAAGACATTAAAATAATAATCGTTTATTAGTAACTTACAAATGGCTTTTAGAGAACCGGGAGGTTCATTGCCGCCCTCACATAAGCCTGCCATCGGTCCCTATCCTCAGCAAGATTAATCCATTCTCTACCATCATATCTCACCTCCCTCAAATCCATTTTAATATTATCCTCCCACCTACGTCTCGACCTTCCAAAAGTATTTTTTCCTTCGCCCTCCCAACCAACACTCTATGGCCCAATTGTATAAAACTCCCTGACTAAAGATCAATTTTGATCGAAGATCGAAATGTAAACAGAGTTCAGACACTTCTTCTATTGTATAAAACTTTTCTGCGATCAAATTACCTTGGTTCAAATGCAATCTAAGTTCACGTGAAAAGGATTTGGCAACATCGCATAAACAGGTGAAATACGTGATGCGCGGACCATGTTATACAGGTTTGTTCAATGTTGCCAATCTAGCGATTTTAACTCTTTTTCAACAATAATTTCTTTTAACTTTTATATTGCTTAAATAGGGATTTAGTGACCTTTTTAGCACCCCATAGTGACCAAATTTAATCTTTCTTTGTTATGAGAAATCTAGCGACTTTACAACTACTTTTTAGCGACTTTCCGTATTACCCTCTGTTGGAGACACTGGTTTTTTTTTTCAATGTAAATAATGGCGGACAATAAGAAGAAGGTTGACTGTTCTCCAAGTTGTTATCATGTTATGGTGTTTGATACTGCTAAACATAATAAAGCTTTATAAAATGACAATTTTCGTTTAGTAATACAGTTAATTGAACATTTATGAATGTACCCATCATATCCATTAATAATTAACGGTTGTTATAAACATAATATAATAATAGGTTATGTTATTTGATACTGCTGAACACGATAGAGCCTTATAAAATATAAGAATGTTTGTGTATTAAGGCAAGAAATTGAAAGAAATATATATAAATGTACGTAACATATCTATTAATATTAATAATAATGGATATTTTATTTGCACAATCTGTCACTCGTATATTTCAAACAGAAAAGAAATAACTGAACTTGGGTCATCTAACTTAATCGGAGAAATTTCTTCAGTCAAAGTTGACTTTAGTCTGAGACAAATTAATCTCAGATTAGACTTTATACAACACAAAATTCCAAGTTAGCTGAAACAAGGATCAATTTAACCTCTGATCTAAGATTAAATGGTTTATACAATCGGGCCTATATCAGACATGGGCACAATTTTCGGTTACGTGAGGCACTCGATTTGAAATAGTTTATTTACTAGGAGAGGAGACTGCAGAGTAGGATGGGAAATATAAACTGCTGTGACCTGCGTCACCTTATCGTAATCGCTAAGGCGGTCAGTGGCGAATTATTAGGAAAGCGCTTGGTTAACGTGAGAGACTCGAAAACTTTTATTCAATTTGGTAAATTAATTCGGCAGCTTTAATCATAAACCTCTTTACTGTTTCTCCGTGGCTGAATTGATTAAAATCGCAGGCGAGAAATTGCGTAACTATCCAATAATATTCCATCACGTTGTCTACGTTTATTTTCTTGAATATTCTGGCGTTTCTCAAGATTACTTAATAGATTTGCACCTAAAATAATTTCAGAAAATCATATTTCGTTTTCTACGCACATGTGATATATTTTTTATATAAATTTCTTTTGGAAATAATATTACAAACAACATTTAATTCCTCGTAGGCTACCTTTTGATGTAACGTGTTTAAGGCATGTCATATTTAGTATGTTAAGATCATAAATTTTCTTCGGAATAGTACGAAAAATAACATTTAATTTGTCTTACCTTCTAATTCAGCATGTTCTTTATGAAATAAGGAGTAATGTCGTTGTATATTAAATTTATGAATGCCTAATAGGATTTTCGAGCATAACATACATTGTATGTTCTCCCCTTCCAAAAGCAAAAAAACTCTTCCTCCCATTTCTCATGAAATAATAGTTTACTAACGCGTACACACTGCTTTGATCATGCCATTATGCCACCACTGATATCGCTTATGAAACTGATATAGAACCTGCCCACGCCTGAAGGAGGAACGGGGACTGTGAAGATGATGTCACTCAGAGCGATAAGCTCTGTGAAGGTCAGTGAGGCATAAATTCTCAAGTGAGGCACGATGCCCATCTCTGCTCTATATGCATTTCTGGATTCGACCATACGTGCTACATGCCCTGTTCATCTAAAACGTCTGGATTTGATGTTCCTAATTATGTCAGGTGAAGAATACAATGCGTGCAGTTCTGCGTTGTGTATCTTTCTCCATTCTCATGTAATTTTATTCCTCTTAGCCCCAAATATTTTCCTAAGCACCTTATTCTCAAACACCCTTAATCTCTGTTCCTCTCTCAAAGTGAGAGTCCAAGTTTCACAACCATAAAGAACAACCGGTAATATAACTGTTTTATAAATTCAATTTTCAGATTTGTTGAGAGTAGACTGGATGATAAAAGTTTCTCAACTGAATAATAACAGACATTTCCCAAATATTTATTCTGTGTTTAATTTCCTCCCGAGTATCATTTATATTTGTTACTGTTGCTCCCAGGTATTTGAATTTTTCCATCTTTTCAAACGATAAATCTCCAATTTTTATATTTCTATTTCGTAAATATTCTGGTCACGAGACATAATCATATACTTTGTCTTTTCGGGATTTACTTCCAAACCTATCGCCTTACTTGCTTCAAGTAAAATTCCCGTGTTTTCCCTAATCGTTTGTGGATTTTCTCCCAACATATTCGCGTCATCCGCATAAACAAGAAGCTGATGTAATCCGCGTTTACTGGTAGGTAACTGTATTATTTATTTCTGATAATCCAGATGAGTAACTCAGACAGAAAATTATGTATTCAAAGTAACCAAACGCAGGACTCTACATATGAAACACAATTCCGCCTTCGGCTGGACTTAAACCCGGCACTTCCAGTCCGCAGTCTGTCGCTCTACTGACAGACAACCCAGCTCAAAAAAAAATAACGAAGAAAATACGAACGAAAGAAAAATAGGCCGCAGAGAACAAAAGGAAGAGCAAGTCCGCACGCTTGTTGGACGCTACTACCTACATCAGCACACTCTATAGCTCGGAGCGTACTTCAGACAATTTATTCCATTCGAGTACAGTTTTGAAACAGGTCAATCGATACGACAAAGATGATGAAAAAGTCAGACACTACCGCCCATCGTTACGAGACTTCAAAACGTCTGTGTGTCTTACATGTATACATACATTACTTTCACGAAACGTATTCAAATGTAGTCACGTCTTCTGTTGGTTTTGGAATGTCAACAACTGCAAAAGAAAGCGAAAGAAAAATGTCTTATTTATTTTATTTTACCTTCTCTTACACTCAACCAGATCTACAATTAATACAAGTGCATGAACAATAATAATAATAATAATAATAATAATAATAATAATAATAATAATAATGTGAAATACTGTCATTGAAACTTATCTAAGTTACCAGTTAATACATTAGAAATGCAAAGATAATTACTTAGGACTATCATTTATGAAGTAAAAATACAATTTATTTAGATATTTAAATATAATCACTGTTCAGCATATGAAGAGAAAAGCAATTCATTAAACTAGTCTAAAAAAATCCAAATTATTGATTATTCCTTATGAGTATTACATTTAAGAGCGAATGTAATTTATTACGCCTGTTGAATTACGTAATTCTGCATTTTAATTTTGAAAGATGATAGAAAGGCAAAGAAACAGCATTCGTCTGTTTGAGAAGCTAACTAGAAAACTTTTTTTTTCTCGCTATTATTTATACTCACTTTAACATCTTTGGTCATATCGCGAGTTAATCTTTTGGGTGAAATCCGAAGGCCTGTGTACCTTTTGTTGAGACTGGTTCTATTGTTGTGAACTAGATGGCGTCTGTACATGTATTGTTGATTTGTTATGAATATGATTTTGGTGATGAATGAAACCGGTGATATTCAGGGATGTTGTGGCCCGAATTTTCTGGCATTTGCCTTACGTTTGAGGGAAAACCCTGAAAAATCTCAACCAGGAAATTCAACCCGACCGGGAATCGAATCCGGCCCCTCTGCGTAAGAGACCAGCATGTGACCCCTACACCACAGAAGTGGTCATTGAAAACATTATTTTATCAGTGATTCATGTTTTAATAGTGATTTGCTACATTATAACAAAGTTATTATTATTATTATTATTATTATTATTATTATTATTATTATTATTATTATTATTATTATTATTTCTAGTAGTAGTTTATCCGCTGCGGTTAAGGTGTACAGTTTTAATGTGTGAAAATCAAGGTCGCAGATTCGAATCCTGCCTAGGCCATTGTGTATGTTGTCAATATGATGTTCTCCTGTTTTATCTCATGTAGAAACACTGCATCGTCCCGACTTCGTGTCATGGGCTTGCTTCGTCACGTGTCTAGCGTACAAGGTTGAAAAATATATGGCCCGACAGAAAAACTGAAGGTTCATTATTTACGTCTTTCACGATGTTCAATGTGTCACATAACAGAAACATTTCGAGGCTACGAGACGATACTAAGGGATTGATACTGGAGCTAAATGATAGCTGTGAGCAGTATGGGATGAACATAAAAGCAAACAAGATCAAGACCATGGTTATACGAAGAAAAAATAAAGAAGGTAAACGTGCGAATTCGGAATGAGGCAGTAGAGCACGTATACAGCTTCAAATACTTAGACTGCACTTACTTATGGCTTTAAGGAACCTGGAGGTACATTACCGCCCTCAAATAAGCCCGTAATTGGTCCCTAGTTTGCTGTAGTAGTGCAAGAGAATCAGTCTCACTCCGATACTTATTTTGGGTTTTCGTAACAAGCTGTTTTTTTACGGTGATGGGTTGTTAGCCCTTCACCCAACCCCCCAGCTGGAGGACCACCCCTATCAGCTGTCCGCGACTGCTTAAATTTAATATATTCGCAGCTACCCTCCATATCTGGAAGCCGTCTCCTCTATCCGCAACCTGAGGACGCGCCATGCCGTGGTGATAGGGACCCACAAACTAAGCAGTAACATGAGCTGTTGCCAGAAAGTCAAAAGGAGGATAGCAATGGCTAAGGAAGCTTTTAATAGAAAAGGGAGCATCTTCTGCGGACCTCTGGAAAAAGAACTAAGTGAAGTGCTTTGTGTGGAGTGTGGCATTGTAGGGGGGGGGCAGAAACATGGCAATTACGACGAAGTGAAGAGAAACGACTACAATCATTTGAAATGTGGATATGGAGAAGAATGGAACGTGTGAAGTGGACAGACAGAATAAGAAATTAAGCTGTGTTGGAAAGAGTGGGTGAAGAAAGAATGATGCTGAAACTGATCAGGAAGAGAAAGAAGGAATTGGCTGGGTCACTGGCTGAGAAGAAACTGCCTACTAAAGGATGCAGTGGAAGGAATGGTGAACGGGAGTAGAGTTCGGGGCAGAAGAAATCAGATGATAGACGACATTAAGATATATATGTCCACACCTGTGGAGTAACGATTAGCGCGTCTGGCCGCGAAACCAGATGGCCCCGGTTCGATTCCCGGTCGGGGCAAGTTACCTGGTTAAGGTTTTTCCGGGGTTTTCCCTCAACCCATTACGAGAAAATGCTGGGTAACTATCGGTGCTGGACCCCGGACTCATTTCACCGGCATTATCACCATCTCGTTCAGACGCTAAGTAACCTAAGAAGTTGATAATGCGCCGTCAAATAATCTACTATCACATCACATCACATCACATCACATCACATCAGATAATGCAGGAATGGGAAATCTATGTGCTGGATCCGTTACCAAGGACCACTCCAGGACAGGATCAATCAAGAGATACAGTACAGTTCTCTTTCCTCGCCTTCCCTGATAAAGAATCTCCCATGAGTGGAGCTCTATGGCAAATAATCCTAAATCTATTACAACGTGAAAAAAAAAAACACTAAGAAAATATATAGACTATATCGTAACAAAAAACCCACTTTTTGAAAACAAGAAATGCTGTAAATTTAAGGCAATATTTCGACAGATTTCTCCAGCATCACGGTAATTTCTCTGTACTTCGCATAAAGGAAAGAAGGCTCTAAGCTTCTAAAGGTTTCACATCACGATAATACGCTATGTTTGAACCGACAATTTGTAGCAATCAAAGGCTCAGACAGATAGAACAGACGCCAGTCTTCATAAGGTCATTTCTTTGAGAAACCAGTCTGTAACAAAGTGTTGTGAGGATCGCTATCGACTAGGTCAACCTCGTCACGTGACCTACATTCCTGGAGAGAGTTCGTTGACCATATATAAAGCAGAAACCTCTAACTATACGCTTAATATTTCAGTCCCAATGTGTATTAAAAAGTATTTTCAATATTAAAACGCATTACAGGTTCCATTCCAATGCAGATTAAAAATGCTCTGAGCAATTCTGGGCCTTGGAGCAACAGTGATACAACCCACTATTTTTAAGAGACGAAAAACATGTCCAAGTTCTTCACTCTGATTCAAAACATTGTTAGCGTCCATAGGCTTATCTGGCAAGAACTACAATCAAACCAAAACATTTACAGTACTCTACATTGTCATTTAGATGCAGTAATTTAACTTGTAATAATACTTACGGCTTTTAAGGAACCCGGAGGTTCATTGCCGCCCTCACATAAGCCCGCCATCGGTCCCTATCCTGAGAAAGATTAATCCAGTCCCTACCATCATATCCCACCTCCTCAAATCCATTTTATTAATAATAATAATAATAATAATAATAATAATAATAATAATAATAATAGTAGTAGTAGTAATAATAATAATAATAATAATAATAATAATAATAATCCCGAAAAGACAAAGTATATGATTATGCCTCACGACCAGAATATTGTACGAAATGGAAACCGAAATTGCAGATTTATCCTTCTAGGAGATGAAAAAATTCAAATATCTTGGAGCAACAGTAACAAAATATATAAATGACACTCGGGAGGAAATTAAACGCAGAATAAATATGGGAAATGCGTGTTATTATTCAGTTGAGAAGCTTTTGTCATCTAATCTGCTGTCAAAAAATCTGAAAGTTAGAATTTATAAAACAGTTATATTACCGGTTGTTCTGTATGGTTGTGAATATTGGACTCTCACTTTGAGAGGAGCAGAGATTGAGGGTGTTTGAGAATAAGGTTCTTAGGAAAATATTTGGGGCTAAGAGGGATGAAGTTACAGGAGAATGGAGAAAGTTACACAACGCAGAACTGCACGCATTGTTTTCTTCACCTGACATAATTAGTAATCTTACATCCAGACGTATGAGATGGGCAGAGCATGTAGCACGTATGGGCGAATCCAGAAATGCATACAGAGTGTTAGTTGGGAGACCGGAGGGGAAAAAGAACTTTGGGGAGGCCGAGACGTAGATGGGAGGATAATATTAAAATTTATTTCAGATAGAATATAATGATTTAGACTGGATTAATCTTTTACAGGATAGGGACCGATGGCGGGCTTATGTGAGGGCGGCAATGAACCTGCGGGTTCATTAAAAGTCATTTGTAAGTAAGTAGTAGTAGCAGTAGCAGTAATAGTAGTAGTAATAATAATAATAATAATAATAATAATAATAATTCACTGCGGACTAAAGCAAGGAGATGCACTATCACCTTTACTTATTAATTTCGCTCTAGAATATGCTATTAGGAATGTCCAGGATAGCAGACAGGGTTTGGAATTGAACGGGTTACATCAGCTTCTTGTTTATGCGGATGACGTGAATATGTTAGGAGAAAATCCACAAACGATTAGGGAAAACACGGAAATTTTACTTGAAGTAAGTAAAGCGATAGGTTTGGAAGTAACTCCCAAAAAGACAAAGTATATGATTATGTTTCGTGACCAGAATATTGTACGAAATGGAAATATAAAAATTGAAGACTCATCCTTCGAAGAGGTGGAAAAATTGATATATCTTGAACAACAGTAAAACTATACAGACTATAATCAGACTTCAGATGTATAGCAGGGAAGAAAGAGGTACTCCAGAAAACATGTCACAACCACATTTCTTCACCGAAAATTCTATTGTCCACACCTGTGGAGTAACGGTCAGCGCGTCTGGCCGCGAAACCAGGTGGCCCGGGTTCGAATCCCGGTCGGGGCAAGTTACCTGGTTGAGGTTTTTTCCGGGGTTTTCCCTCAACCCAATACGAGCAAATGCTGGGTAACTTTCGGTGCTGGACCCCGGACTCATTTCACCGGCATTATCACCTTCATTTCATTCAGACGCTAAATAACCTAGATGTTGATACAGCGTCGTAAAATAACCCAATAAAAAAAATCTATTCCCACTCAATAAGTCTTCAATCCTAGTGCACAGGCGACACTGTGAAAGGCAAACGGAGCACAAGATATGTTTATTTCGCGCATATTGCGATTTCGAGAAGGTCATGTTGATATCAACATTCAGTTATCAATAATTAAATTGCCTATGCCATTGAAACAAATCATTCATTCATTCATTCCATTCATAGAGAAATCCGGGCTGCAAAACTGTAAAATATTTACGATGTGTGCACTTGGAACTTCCGGCGTTATCTCTTCAACGTACCGTCTGTCCATTCTCAGACGTTTACGATAAGAGAGTTCTCGTGCAAGCAGCATTTTGCATGTGTAGGTAGACGTAATGGTATACACATTGTTACATAAAATAATGTACACTAGAGAAATGTTCTCATCAGACAACCATGTTTACATAAATGTTGATGTAAACGGATATTTTCATCACATACGCATTTAACACAAATGTATTCGGAAAGAGATATCACTGTCCTGGAAACATAACAAATATATACCTACTACATCAATATAGTCCACTGCCTGCTGGATCGCATCCTATAGCTGCGTAAACTGCCTGCTCAATCACAGTTATTTTGCCGCTAGGTGGCAGGCAGTACCCACCGCTATTAACATTATCAGTATATGCAAAGTCACTAGTGGCTACTCGCGCATAACCATTGATTGGGCAGGCAGTGTAAACAGCCATAGACTGTGATCTAGCAGGCAGTGATATAGTCACAGATAGTTCTACATTTCTACATATATTGTAGATGTTCATATTAAATCGTACACTGGACTGCAAAAGAAATGCCGAGTCGAAGTCACTATCGATTAGAAATATCGTGTTACGAGGACTTCGCTGTATGTATGAAATAATTATACAAACACATCTGAACTGGCCTGAATTTTCTAAAGAGTTTCTATTCTATGCAAAGAAAAAATATGTAGTTAAATGTTTCAATTAGATTCAATTTTCAGTTCTGTAGCTGTATTTATAATAATATTTTATATTTATAATAAAATTTATACATTTTTTGTTAGTAGGTATAATATGAAACGTAAACTGGCCGTATATATCGATTGTAACAATGACAGTATCCATGGATAATAAGAAGGCTGTGGAATACCATATAAACTGCAATTTCACTATTTTCGTGTAGTATTATTAATGCCGTAAAATAAAAGTAAGCTATATGAATAATTTAAAATCAATTCATATTAAATAATAACGTGAACATGTCATAAAAATCGTATTTAGTTTTTAAAAAACTAATTTCAGGAAAGTAGCTTTTCACCTCGACATATTTGCTAAAGTCCTCGGAAAACGATATAATTTCGTATCGGTATTTCTTTTGCAGCCCATTGTACACTTGGCCGAAATGAAAGTGTCCGGCGTCTGAGAGACTAAGTTCGAATCGGGTATTTCCGTGAGCGCTCGGGACAGCCAGGCTTTGTTCAAAAGATTGCATATATTCTTCTAGTACGAAAGTTATAACGGGGAACACAAATATTAATCACAAAAATCTTCTGAGAAAATAATTCATATACGAGATTTAAAACAGAGAGATCGTTCAGAGTGTTTAAACAGTGAATATTGTAACACAAACACTATAATATAATGTAAGGTTCTCAAGTGGAGTATGACAATTGCTAGTTACAATGCCGTTCTTACCGCAGTAAAACTCTTAGCGTAGCGGTAGCGCGTTAGGTACAGTAAGTATTCGTGAGGTTGCAAGTTCAGATCTTCGTGGAGCTACTAACTTTTTTTTAATGCATCAGTGAAAATGCAGTATAACAGGTTTTCATCATTTTTTTATCCTTAGAATACTTTTCGCTTTATTATTTTTTTCATATTAATAGAAACTTTTGACGCTAGATGGAAGTAACACTAAGACAACAAATAGGGGCTTTCATATTAAAACGCTGTGTTAACTATTTTATTAATCCCTGCTGTTTTCCACTCTATTCTTTAAGGAACATTCAGTAAATATGTTGACGGTTAAATAATTGGCAATAATTAATTTGCAAGTTGTACTACAGGGAATATGATTATTATACTAATCTAAATCCGTAATCATCAGGGCCTGAACGTAGTAATTGTACACAAGAAGAAAAACCATAATTCTGATGGTAAAATACATCCTGATTTCCTGGAATTATAACCACAAATTGTCACCAATTTTGTAATTACCTGTAAGTAGCTAACATGAATTAATATTAGCAAAATTATTTGATTATATTACACTAAAAGAAGTTGTAAAAAATAAAAGGACAAAGAAAAAATTCACTACGGTGATTCGAACTCGAACTGTCTGCATAGAAGTTTAGTTTAACCGCTGCTCCACTCCAAGCATGCTGTGTTAATTATTTTATTAATCCCTGCTGCTTTACGCTCTTTTGCCTAAGGAACTTTCAGTGAATATGTTGACGGTTAAATAATTGGCAATAATTAATTTGCAAGTTCTGCTACAGGGAATATGATTATTATACTAACCTAAATCCGTGATCATCAGGGCCTAAACGTAGTAACTGTAAACAAGAAGAAAAACCATAATTCTGATGACAAAATATATCCTGATTTCCTAGAATTATAACGACAAATTTTCACCAATTTTGTAATTATCTGTAAGTAATATAAGCAAAATTATTTGACTATATTACACTAAAACGAGTTGTAAAAAATAAAAGAAGGGCAAAACAAAAAATTCTCTACGTAGATTCGAAGCATGCTGTGAAGGTAGTCCAAATCAGCGCCTTATATTACGGAGTTAACTAAAGCGGCGCACGGAGGTTTACGGTAGTGAACTGCGCGCTCATTCGGAGCGACTCAGAAAATTTTCACTGCTCAAGAGACCGGCCACTTTCATTTTGACCAAGTGTACATGAACATATTATTAGCGCCACCTGGTAAAAACTAGAAAATTCACCTTTCGATGGTTATATTGGTAATATAGTACATGTTTATTCATGTTTGCTCTTTTTATTGCATATAATTAAATACACAGTTCAGCAATAAAATATATCGCTTCAACAACTGGAAACAACCCAAACTATTTTTAGAACTCCAATTTTATCTAACAGGTGCGAAATAAGTCAGTTTATTATTGACTGTACTTTTGTAAAGACATGTGTGGTTGGACTTTTACTAGAAAAAATCAAAACTCGGGTGGGATTTAATTGACTATTACACGATTAGAAGATAGTATATAAAGATTAGAAGAAATAAAGTACTCTAACACAAAATATTGATTGACTTACTGAAATTCTATTTCACTAATGTTAGCTTCACCAAAACGTTTGAACGGAGCCGCCATATGCTGTAAACAAATGACGAACGCAAAGCATGTTTTACAGTACCGTAAAGAATTTGCAGTTTGAAATGTTGGCAAACAAATAAACAAATGCTAGGGTAGTGATAACAAACAAAAGCTACGGAAACGATAAAATTAAACAAATACTAGGGAAACGATAAAATTGCGCGATAAGCAGCCATGATTGGTTGAAAGACGTCCTTTCCTACCGTTTTATTGGTCAAAAATAGTATGACGTAGTAAAAGTGTAATAATCCGTATAAAGCTCCGTTAAACTTCTCACGTTTAACATCCGGAAATGTAAAAAGGTAATAACACAATCGCAGTTCTGTAGATTTTCTGACGGCTTCTCGCCTAAAGAGGCCCGGGTGCTGTAAGAATGTCACCACGACTTCACTTTTTCTTTGCCATTCTCATTCCGTAATAGCTCCATTAAAGTCGAATCGTCATCCTATCGACCATGGCTGGTTCCTAGCCACATTTTTAAAGCGTCGTTAATCTACGTACTAACAGACTCGTCAGTTAATTAAGCCATGAGGGACTGGAATGTATCACTGATATAATCTCTCAAGAGTTTTTCCTCGTCACAGACAACCCTTGTGGTTCCCCACACTCGTCTAGCATGCATCTTTCCAGGTCACGTGGGAAACACGCATATTCAGAGCATGACAACGTAATGAAATGTTCCACCACACAATTTCATGCTAACGAAGAAAACTGTGCGATTGACAATAATGTAATCAAAACTGTTGCGGTAATTTAATATAACGTTCAATTGCAGCTTTTGAATGAACTATGCAATACATTTTGCATACATTTAATCATTACGTTTGTATGAAGTACTATTCAAGCACCAGAAAAAAAAAAACTATGAAAACATGACTTCACAAAATAATCGTTTTAGGAGTTAAGTAACTGTAACATATACAAAATTAGAAATGGAAAAATATATTTTTTTAGCGAAGTCAATGCCGTGTAGTGAAACTGTTACTAGTCGCATGATACAAGGATCTCTGACGTTTCTGCTGTGTCTGAGTCATCTTTAAAGGTTCCTTAATCCCCGAAGATGAACCGATATATCACTGATCACCAGCTTTTGTCTTGGTTATTGTTATCACATTATCTTTTTTTTTTCCTTAACGGCTTTGAGTTGGAGGATTCTTTCCTACATAGCTTGTAATGAGAAATAATACTAATTATTTATTAATGTTTTATTTATCTTCATCATATTAAAACAAGTCGTAAAAATAAATAAAAACAACAAATATCAATTCCCTTTTTCTCTGTGGTCTTGACTTTTGCGTGCTCTAACAGCTTCTAAGTGGTAGTAATAATAATAATAATAATAATAATAATAATAATAATAATAATAATAATAATAATAATAATAATAATTTTCATGTTTTATTTTACTTTCAAACTATACATGATTTAAAAAAATTCTTCTTCCACTTCTCCTTCTTGGCTTTAACTTTGGAACAGATGCATTATAGGACTCACCCTAAATATAAAAATACGCTAAGCCAAGTCGACCGTGGCTAAGCCACAAAAAAAGGTCAACGGAAGTTGCGTTTCGATTAATTAAATGATCGATATATATTGTTTTCAGTATGTTGCCAACCAATCAATATTGTTGTAAATTAGCTTGGTCATAATCATGGCGGCAATTTCGAATGCTATAGTTAAATATAAAAAATAAGTGGATCAAATTCTCCCTCTTGATTTAAAATGTAGGCCTCGAAATGGAAATTATGGAATTATAAATAAGTTTTAAACTATTTAGTTGCTTGATCCATGAATAAAGACATGTACGCTATATTTATGGTTTTTTTTTATGTGAATGTGGTTTACTTAGGAGTGAAATGTTCTGCGAAACATGTAATTCTGGGATGACACTGAAGAAATTTAAAAGCAAACGAGATGAACTCCTGTGGAGATGTCATTGGAAATTACAAGGTATTAAATGATAGACACAGGAACGCCGTATCGTAACACTTCGTGAAATCACTTGGATAACGGAGAAGATGAAACGGAACGTCTCCAGTGAGGTCAAAACGTGTTTTTGTGAAAGACTAGTATTTTCCCTGGACCAAAAATGCAGTATAAATGGAGTAGAATTAGTATTTTATAATATATCATAAAGATGACTAATATGAACTTAATTTTATTGTTGTATTAATACCAATGTTGTACTTTTGAAAGTTTAATGTTACTGTGTTTTAAATTTAGCTTTGGTTTGTTTCTTTAACTTTATTTTGAATAAAATTTAATATATTGTATAACAAAGGTGACTAATATGAGCTTAATTTCATTGTTGTTGGTTTTATTAAATTATACATGTTTATAGTACTATGTATTTAGTTTTGTTAAGATGGCATACTTGATATTATAATAATCGAAAATATACAATATATAATCGATACTATGGAATACTCGGGGTGGGTCCTATAATGCATCTGTTCCAATATTACGTAAAAATAAATCTTTTTAAGGAGTTGATTTGCGATTTCTTTCGACAGCAATGTTTCGAATTAAGCAGTAATCTTCACGTACTATCATTTATACTCATTTAAAAAACATAATTATAAGCATTAAAAAATAAACATATTAATTATGTCTTTACTCTTCCTAATATCGAACGCTTTAGCTACAAAGCGATAGAACGTGCACACACATCCTTTACAGCGTGTAAATTAAATTAAATTAAATAAATAAATAAATAAATATGTAGGCCATAAACGAAATCTAACTCGTTGACGAAATCAGTATAAAGCAACTAAATATCTTTAAAAGAACCTAATTATATCTTTGTTACTATGTTATTTTTAAATCAAATATTTTGTAAATATAATACATTTTTTAGTGTTCGTTTTCCGATCTTTTCCCACAGAAATGTTTCGAATTAAGCAGAAATATCCACACATCATTTATCTTCATTTAAAAACATGAAAATAAAAAAAAAACACATTACTTACGTGTATACACTTCTTACATGTTGAACGTTTTGGCTACAAAGCGACAGAACATATATTTTACGTCCTTCACAACTTTATAAATTAAATAAATATGATTTAGCTATAAAGAAACTAAAATTTCTGAAAGGAACAAACGGTATCTTCCACGGCGTAAGATCGCCATACAACAAGCAAAGAATGAAAGACAGACGTCCATTATGACGTCACCAGCATACAATCCGGTAAGGATAAAAAAAAAAGAGCACGAGTACACGTGCACTCAATGACTCATTTAATTGGTGTGGGTCTTGATCGCACTAGACTACTCTCTCTGGTCCCGTCGAGTTCTCTTTCGCTCAGTATCTCGAGGTCATAATTTCTTAGAAACGCATTGTTGATAAATGTTTATATTTACATCTTCCACAGCGTGGACACTGCCAACATTCGCATTTAAAAAACCTGTACAAACTCTCTTTAGACAATCGATTTGTTTCATTGTAGTTTTTCTACGCATAAAATATTAATTATGTCACATTAATTACTAATATCAAAGGAAACTCTACAAATGTCATAACACCTTTGACATTCGTCCTGTGGCCATTACGTCCTTGAACGGAACCACTTATGCGTACTTGCAACGCATAATATGAATGACGTATAATAACGCTAAAATGACGATCAATAAGGAATATAGGCCTACAACATTATTATATAAAAAAAAACTTAGACTTATATGATATTCATTCATTCATTTAGTGTTCTGCAGGTCTTTCACTGCAATCCAGCTTTCTCCAGTCTTTCCTATTTTCCGCCTTCCTCTTTGTTTCCTTATATTATCCATATAACTTAATGTCGTCTATCATCTGACATCTGCTTCTACCACGAACTCTTCTCCCGTTCACCATTCCTTCCAGTGGATCCTTCAGTAGGCAGTTTCTTCTCAGCCAGTAACCCAACCAATTCCTTTTCCTCTTCCTGATCAGTTTCAGCATAATTCTTTCTTCACCTACTCTTCCCAACACAGCTTCATTTCTTATTCTGTCTGTCCACTTCACACGTTCCATTCTTCTCCACGTCCACGCCTGTGGAGTAACGGTCAGCGCGTCTGACTGCGAAACCAAGTGGCCGGGTTCGAATCCCGGTCGGGGCAAGTTACCTGTTTGAGGGTTTTTCCGGGGTTTTCCCTCAACCCAATACGAGCAAATGCTGGGTAACTTTCGGTGCTGGACCCCGGACTCATTTCACCGGCATTATCACCTTCATATCGTTCAGACGCTAAATAACCTAGATGTTGATACAGCGTCGTAAAATAACCCAATAAAATAACAAAAACAATTCTTCTCCATATCCACATTTCAAATGATTCTATTCGCTTCTCTTCACTTCATCATAATGTTCATGTTTCTGCTCCATACAATGCCACACTCCATACAAAGCACTTCACTAGTCTCTTCCTTAGTTCTTTTTTTCCAGAGGTCCGCAGAAGGTGCTCCTTTTTCTATTAACAGCTTCCTTTGCCTCCTTTTGACTTCCTGGCTGCAGCTCATGTTACAGTACACCCCAAGTATTTGAAGCTGTTCACTTGCTCTACTGCCTCATTTAGAATTCGCAAGTTTATCTTGTTTTTCTTTCCTATGACCATGCTTTTCGTCTTATTTGCATTTATCTTCATCACATACTGCTCACAGCTGTCATTTAGCTCCAGTAACATATCCTTTAGTATCGTTTCCTCTTCTGCTAACAATGCCATATCATTAGCAAATCTTATGCAATACAAAAATAATATTACGATTAAAGTATCAGTGAAAATATGAACGAAAGAAAGGGAAATGAAATGCACGAACGACACTGATTAAATTTCAGACATAAGAATTTTCGTGTTGATGGAACGAAAGAGAAAAAATTAAACACTTTCTATAGTACAATAACAGTTTATAAATGTTTAAATCAAGAGGGCATTTAGTATTAGCTTGTAGGTCACTAAACACACATTTAAGCTTGAAACAAAGTTTTAGCTATATTAAATTAATCCAGTTTAATCTGACCTACAGTACCTGGCCACATTATTATAATCACTCACATTTTTACTATACTTTACATATTACTTCCTCATTTGAACTCTGGTTTCCTTTCTTAAGCAGAATTCACATTACATATTTAATTTTTAAACAATATTAAGTAAAATTACAATTATAACAATGTTAATTCAAGAAATATTGATAAATAACCAACCACATCTCATTTTTACAGAAATTTCGTACGACCTCCTTTGACTTTAATTACAGCTTCAATTCTCTTTGGCATGCTTACAATACACTTCTGTATTATTTCCTGGATCCTCTCATTGTGATTCCAAACATGTATCAGCCTTTCAATAAGTCGAACTCTGGTAGTAATACATTTTTTTGCCATCTCTCTTTTTACGAGTACTCAGACGTTCTCAATGGATTCAAGTTCGCTGAGTTTCCTGGCCATGGCAAAAGTGGAAGCCAGAAAATTTTGTCAAAATTTTGTCTTTAAGTATTAAATACTGAGTTTTTATCAGTTTCTTTGACAATTATCAGGTTTGCTTCTCTGATGAATCAACCTTTCAGTGTTTGATGGACAAAGCAATGTTTGTTCGTCGATGAAAGGGACAAAATTTTGCTCTTGGATGCCTGGTTAACACAGTTAAACACCCAATATCAGTCATGATATGGTCTGTGATATTAGACAAAGGTTCAGGACGACTCTACATTGTTCAGGGAAAAATGAAACAAGATCAATATATCCAGGTATTGGAAAACAGACTTATCCCTCAGCTGAACGAATGGTTCCCAAATAGGGAGAAATATATTTTTATGCAAGATGGTGCACCTTGCCACACTGCTAGGAGAGACAAAACGTTTCTGGCTTACAAAAACATTCCACTTTTGCTATGGCCAGGAAACTCACCGGACTTGAATCCCATTGAGAACGTCTGGGTACTCGTAAAAAGAGAGATGGCAAAAAAAAATGTATTACTACCAGAGTTCGACTTTTTGAAAGGCTGATACATGTTTGGAATCACAATGAGAGGATCCAGGAAATAATACAGAAGTGTATTGTAAGCATGCCAAAGAGAATTGAAGCTGTAACTAAAGCCAAAGGAGGTCGTACGAAATACCGAAATTTCTGAAAAAATGAGGTGTGGTTGGTTATTTATCAATATTTCTTGAATTCACAATGTTATAATTGTAATTTTACTTAATATTGTTTAAAAATTAAATATGTAATGTTAATTCTGCTTAAGAAAGGAAACCAGAGTTCAAATGAGGAAGTAATAAGTAAAGTATAGTAAAAATGTGAGTGATTATAATAATGTGGCCAGGTACTGTAAGCTAAACTAACATAACCTAACTAAATTCAGCTAATACAATCGAATCACATTTACATTAAACTAAACTAAACTAAACTATACCTAACCGAACCTTGGGAAATGTATTATGTAGCTACAGCAAGAATTATGTTGATATTGGTTTTCTTTCAAATCTAGTAACAATATTAAATAGTGATGCAATTGCATTCAATTTACGCAGTTATTTTACAAACCTAAGCTAATCGAAGCGTATTAACATAATCTAGATTAATCTACATTAACATAATCGAATTGCAAAAATTGCAGCACGAACGAGTTAAATGTGATAATTTCTCAATTCCAGTAAAATGATCACAAACTGTTGATATGGACCAATAGACTTTTTACTCTCATTCCATTTCATTCATTGTTTCATTCTTCTCGCATCGGTATCGTAGCTTTGAGATGGCTGCTCAAGAAAGGTCTAAAATGATTTAATTTCATGATGTCAGTCACCATCACATGTGGTTAGCCAGTTAGTAAAAAAGTTGTGTAATTACGAAGGATATTTTATGTATCGAATATGAATGAGGTCTCGCCCACCTCATTATATATTGCTCGACGTCAGTTTGTTTTTATACCATTAAGTACGAGAAAAATTCGTACCGGCACCGGGAATCGAACCCAGGAACACGATACTACGAGAGGAGTTCGGCCGGCGTCGTGAATCGGGTCCCGGCATAGCTCAGTTGGTTAGAGAGCACTCAGCGCGCACAGCTGAGAGGTCCTGGGTTCGATTCCCGGTGCCGGTACGAATTTTTCTCGTACTTAATGGTATAAAAGGATATTCTAGGTTAAAGCAAATTATCAAATGAAATTCGGAATCAAGGCATCAAGAAAATACGAAATGATAATCGATACAAAAACCTGACTCAACACCAAGGTAAATTCTTGCAGCTACAAATATCTAAACATGAAACCATGATGACAAACAATACCTTAAACGTGTGGTGAATGTGTTCCAAGTACACAGAACTCCATTACAGCACCGTGTCAGCTGCTGAAATCATCTGTCACAGAGACTTTCATTACTCGAAGACCAATTTGGAAACCGCAGAAAACAAGCCGGCCCGCAAGCAAAATAAATAAATAAACGCTGCAATTGCATATACAGTAAAACCATCCTGCGTTGGACATCTGCGGTTCGATATGGTTTCGTTCAAATTCCAAGGGCTGTCCAATAACTTCTGAATACCTAGTATGTGCAGCTGTGTTTACGAAACAGGACACGAAGGTCGTCAAAAGAAGTTGAGACGCGCTGTTGCCACTATTCACGGACCTGCCTGACCATTAACCCCACCTCTCGTTTTCCAGATTAACAACGGCGCGTAGAGATGGCCGATATTTCACAAACCGATATTTTGTCACAGATAAACCTGTGACTGAAGACGCGAAATATCTGTGACAAAATATCGCTATCGAAATCTGCTCCGTATTCAGTACTCTGTGACTGATATTATCTCCCCTACGTCGTAGGTTTGCGCGTGCGCATGATACAATAACAGCAATCTGGCGGTAGTTTCTCCATCTTATTATAAATGATGTAGTTATTACACGATTTAAATAATAACACCATTGGTTACCAGTACTTAATCTTGTGTAAAATCCTGTCTCAACAACTGTTTTGTTTTGTAATTATTTTCCAATGTTTTTCCGAATACTTATGTTTCATTAATTTTTATTCTATGACTCAATATTATAATGTTAATGCACGACTTAAAATAATTTATCCATTATATTATAAACAATAAAAAGGATTAATTTTTGGAACGATTAGGATAATCATATAACCTCAATTTCTCCATATCCAACTACATTTAAAAATGATCAACTGGTTCAATATCTATAATATAACCTCTTGGTACATGAAGTTAACTTTTGACATGTTACTGTTCAGTTAGGTAAGTATTTATATCTTAATGGTACATGTACATAATTTTTTTGTTGGATTTTTCCATATAAATCACTGATGAGTGGTGTGTATAGAGAAATCGTATTCATATTTCACTGCTCTTCAATATTTCCTGCTAATTTTTATCGGTGTGACAAAACCACCGATAAAAGTCACAGATATTTAATTGTCACAGTCACAGTTGTCACAGATACTTGAAAATATCGTTTAAGCTCATCTCTAACGGCGCGCAACGGAAGTTATATACGATATTGGAAAGAATACACAATAAATTGCAGCTACCGACACTTGGAGTTACGATGACCTATTCTAACGCAATCCATCGCCTGCATTCACCAACAATGAACAATATGTTTCATATTTTGTGTTCAGTGTTGCCAACCTGTACGCCTACTACACTGACAACACAATAATAGTGAAGAACACAATAACGTTATGTTGCAGTTATTTTCCGAATGATTCTTTTATTCTAAAAGAGGACAGAGAAGTTATTAATAATTCATGCAAAACATGGTGCTAATCATTCCATAAGGCAACATTATTCAATCACATCGATATTCTGGTAGGTACTTAACAAATTAGTACATCGAGCAAAAAGTTACAATATGTATAATTATGTTACCGCCAAAACCCGAACAAATAAAAGCATGAACAAAAAGCCTATATACAAGGCCTACCAAAAGCCTAAACAAATCAAACCTAACCCGTCAGTGACTCTAGATCTTACGAAAGCTGGCTTTCTATCTATCTACATTTTTTTCAATTACGGTAGTTTTTACTAGTCGAAACAGATTTTGACAAATTTCGGGTTTTAACGGTAACATAAGTAGACAAAGAAAAACAAAAAACTTCACCATGAATAGAATGGATAGCCTACTTAGTTATATGTCTGTATGAACATTAAGAAAAGAGGAAATATATTTTTATTATAAAAAAATCTCTGCCGCATTTGCTTATCTTACGTATTATTCACACAATCAAGGTGTAAAATTAATTGCACGATCATTTTTGTGTTGAAGTCTATAATTCTGCTTAATTCATTCATTCATAGTACTCTGTCCAAGGAAAGGTCTTTCACTGCAAACCCAGCATTCTCCAATCTTTCCTCTTTTCCTCCTTACTCTTCGTTTCCGCAAACTATTCATATATCTTAATGTTGTCTATCATCTGATATTTTCTTCTCCCCCCAACAACAGTATGTGTGTGTGTTTCCAATGCTAACCCACTTTCACTTGCGTGATTTGGGTTCCGCATACTGCGGATAGATGGCAGAACTGTTACTCATTTTCAAGTTACACACCACTTCGGCGGGCCACGTTGTGCATGATGTGTATCTATGTAAAGAGTTATGTCGTGTACTAGGGCGAGTGTATGTTAAATGTTCGTGTAAATGTAGTGTAAGGAATGTGTGAGGATGATGATGAAGGTGAGGAAGGGAGAAGGGGAAACCCGGTGCTGGCACGTAGCCTACTCCTGTCGATTAGCACCAAGAGGGCCGCCAGGCTTAATGTCCCCATCCGACGGACGAATCACTATCAATAGTGGCATATGCCTTCTCTTCATATGCACTGCGGAGAGATTTGGTGCACAATTTAGTGATTAGAAGTTGTGCACCGCCATCTCTCCTAGTCCCGAGGTAGAAATTTTACAAGAATATTTCTGATACCGCCGGGAATCGAACCCGGGCCGGTTAGTCTGGAGGCAGACATGCTACCATAGAGCTAACTCGGCGGACTGGTACAATAATATTATTCATACAAAGTAGTCGACCTGGGTGGTGAGTTGGTATAGCGCTGGCCTTCTATGCCCAAAGTTGCGGGTTCGACCCCGGGCCAGGTCGATGGCATTTAAGTGTGCTTAAATGCGACAGGCTCATGTCACTAGATTTACTGGCATGTAAAAGAACTCCTGCGGGACAAAAGTCCGGCACATCCGGCGACGCTGATATAACCTCTGCAGTTGCGAGCGTCGTTAAATAAACCATAACATTTAACATTTTTCATACAAAGTTGGCAACACTAATTCAGTTAAATGCGACAACATCTGTTTACGTTTCCATAGTAACTATCATCCCTCCTTGCGTCTCCAATACGCTAATTTTGAAGTCACCATGTGTCTCCAGTTAAAATATAAAAGTTCGTAGTTTGTAACACGGCGAGAGAGCCAGATTTCTGCGCCGGAGGCCTAGCTGCAAACTCGGGAGAGTCTAAATGGAATTTGTTGTGGGGAATGACGTTGTTGGAGCGATTTTTCTGGAAGTATTCCCGTTTAACTTAGAATCAATTCATCATCGTACAATTATTATCGTCCTATGTTGTTGTGTTCCATCTTGCAAATGTGATACCTTCTACTACATAGTATGGGAATATCATCTCACCAGCCATTGTGCCAAAAAATGTTAAAAAGGAAACAGAAATTAAGTAACTTATCATAATTAGATATTGAAATGATAGTGGACAATTTATGGAATGACGATTAGGGAAACATCCATTTTATTCACCACGAATATCAAAACTAACAGAAATTAAATCTATACTTCATGTCTTCAATAAGAAACTATGGTTCGAATAACAAGGCAACTTTCCAGATTGGAACGCTTATGCCAGTAATTAAATACTATAAAAAAAACAATGACCTACTAAAACATAGTTGCAATACAATGTGCATGGCAAAAAAAAAAAAACAGCTTCGAAATATGACACGATATATTTCGCTCTAATACTGGGTGTTCAGTTCAAAATGTGTCTTGGCTCGCTGTATGCCGTCATGTGGCTAGCTGATGAGCCTAGAGAATTCAATCATCCTACACTTCCGCAGCTCAGGTGTATAATCTAAGAGGCAGAGAAGTTGGCTAGCAAGTACGGTGTTCATTCTGAAGAGTACGTGCCGATACGTACGGTAACGCCGGTAGTGGCAGGAATGTGAACTGTTTGGAAGTACGTACTGTCGGGATATGGGGAGAGGGTTAAGACGATTACTTACGTATTTGTTGACATTAACTTCGACGGTCAACATGGACACGGAGCATTTGATTTGTGTTGTGGAATGTTACCGTACGCAACCGATGATAACAAATACCCTGCGTACGACTTGCCGGCGCAAAACACAGTTCGAAAGAGGTTATGGTAGCACACAGACCGTACAGACCGCCATCTGTTGCTACGACGTTCAAGTTATACCGTACACGTTCTCAAGTTCAGATTGAAAAACGCCTTAAATAATAGGCAACTTCTCTAACATATAAGCTGAAACTCGCTTCAAATCGGTGACCCAACAACAGTGACGTCATGACACACTTTGAAATGAACACCCAGTAGTACTTGAGTAGCCTTTTCACACGTCGTTAAATAAGACAAGCCACAAGCTCACACTTTAACATTACAATAAAGGCAGACTGGTAACTGCTAGTGACAATTTAACTACAACATAGTCTATTATAAACTGTGTGCTACACCATCTGTCATTAGTAATCCAATATGACAAAGAAGATCGAAGACTGTGTTTATGCAGGTACAGCCAATCAGAAACCAGAGCTGTGTCAAACACGTATGCTCAAATTGTTCGACAAAAGGCTACTCAAATGCAGGTTTTCCGCTTTTTTGGCAGCTGTTTTCTTTTAGTTCGAAAACATAGCTATTCTATTATTTAGAACTTGAAAGTTTCTTTTACAGTATAAATCCTGTGTACAGCTTTTCAGGAGGCTTTCAACTTGACGATTTTATTCGTTTCGTTGTCAGATATGGGCCTAACCAGAAATCGTATTTTCATATGCTAAAGTTTTAGAAATGTATATAATTCTTTTTACTAAAAATTGCAAAGATACAACAATACACTTGTCGACAAAACTGGGAACATATACGCTATTCAAAAGCCGTTAATTCAGAGTTTTAGAAATATCTTGATCAAGAATCAATCTTCCTGCAGCATACTACAATAAGTTCAAGTTCTCTGGCGCTTGTATCGTATGTATGAACGAGTTTATAAACCGAGAACATTTTTCAACGGTTAAAAAGGTAGTTTGCCATTTAAAAATATACTGAATCGCATTAAAGATCGACTATTGATCAGATTTTTTGTATTCGGCAGATAATGGAGAAAAATGGGAGTATAAGGGTACAGTACATCAGTTATTCATAGATTTCAAAAAGGCATATGACTCGGTTAAGAGGGGAGTATTATATGATATTCTTATTGAATTTGGTATTCCCAAGAAACTAGTTCGATTAATTAAAATGTGTCTCAGTGAAACATACAGCAGAGTCCGTATAGGTCAGTTTCTATCTGATCCTTTTCCAATTCACTGCGGGCTAAAGCAGGGAGATGCACTATCACCTTTACTTTTTAACTTCGCTTTAGAATATGCCATTAGGAAAGTTCAGGATAACAGGCAGGGTTTGGAATTGAACGGGCTACATCAGCTTCTTGTCTATGCAGATGACGTGAATATGTTAGGAGAAAATACACAAACGGTTAGGGAAAACACGGAAATTTTACTTGAAGCAAGTAAAGCGATCGGTTTGCAAGTAAAGCGATCGGTTTGGAAGTAAATCCCGAAAAGACAAAGTATATGATTATGTCTCGTGGCGGGAATATTGTACGAAATGGAAATATAAATATTGGAGATTTATCCTTCGAAGAGGTGGAAAAATTCAAATATCTTGGAGCAACAGTAACAAATATAAATGACACTCGGGAGGAAATTAAACGCAGAATAAATATGGGAAATGCGTGTTATTATTCGGTTGAGAAGCTCTTATCATCCAGTCTGCTGTCCAAAAATCTGAAAGTTAGAATTTATAAAACAGTTATATTACCGGTTCTTCTATATGGCTGTGAAACTTGGACTCTCACTCTGAGAGAGGAACATAGGTTAAGGGTGTTTGAGAATAAGGTGCTTAGGAAAATATTTGGGGCTAAGCGGGATGAAGTTACAGGAGAATGGAGAAAGTTACACAACACAGAACTGCACGCATTGTATTCTTCGCCTGACATAATTAGGAACTTGAAATCCAGACGTTTGAGATGGGCAGGGCATGTAGCACGTATGGGCGAATCCAGAAATGCATATAGAGTGTTAGTTGGGAGATCGGAGGGAAAAAGACCTTTAGGGAGGCCGAGACGTAGATGGGAGGATAATATTAAAATGGATTTGAGGGAGGTGGGGTATGATGATAGAGACTGGCTTAATCTTGCACAGGATAGGGACCGATGGCGGGCTTATGTGAGGGCGGCAATGAACCTTCGGGTTCCTTAAAAGCCATTTGTAAGTAAGTACTGAATCGCATTAAGGAAAGAAGTAATTAATATATCTCTTCCTGTATTAATTTAAACACACAAGAAACACGTCCATGCATAAATTACAGCGATAATTTTAAATGTTTAATAGCATCGCAAAATGAAAAATAAATTAATGAACCAGGCAGATCTCGAACACGGGACTTTTTCATTGGTAGCACAGGGTTATCAGAGCCAATCGGCTGAAGCGGGAATAAGATTACATTAATTACGGAACATTATAGCGCAAATTTCCTCTTCCTATACGTTTCTAATTTGGCTTTACTGTCTACAGAGTCATTGAACAGACGCATGGGAGTTCTATTTGACAGGGACTCTTACGGGCACGTGGCTAACGAGAAAGACACATTCATAGTCATAACGTGGCCAACATTGAACAAGTGTATGTATATGTGTGTGTGTATACAGTGAAACCTGTTCAAATCGGAACCTGAATAATCCGGAATCCTATTTCGGAACAATTTATTGGTTCTGGCGAAATTCATATGTATTATGTGTAATTTTTCCTGAATAAAACGGAAACTGTCCAACGCGGAAACGGAAGCTGTCTGCTACTGTTCAAAACGGAAATAATATTTTGGACATACTACTTTAATGTAAACTATATTTTGAAACAGTATGTGCTTTCAAGTAATGTACGAAATACTAGTAGGTCACTAAAATAAGAACAAGTTTTCTTTGTAAAATTTTTTAGGGTGCGAGGGTGTGTTGGCCTGGTGGTCATGAATTTTATTACCTATTGACTAGGCAGAGGAGTCCCTTCAAAGATGTTCAATGCTTCACCCCTGTATACTGTCGTAGCTGGGTAGAACGCAAGTGTATTAGCGATTTCGTGATAAAAAAAAGTTGCGTAAAAATGTTGCACTATCATTAATTGATGGAGTAAAAGTTATCGAGGAAAATGAGAAACGAAGAGTATGGAAAATAATGTTGAAATTTATGAATGGAAAACTCAGATGTAACTTAACACTTTCAAAAATAAAGGCCATATCATGAGTGAGTGGCTTGCGGTCAATAATGGTGACATAAAAAGAAAAACAACTGGTTACATAGAAATAAATGAACTGTTGTGGGAGTGGATTGTTCTTGCCCTTTCAAAGATCACGCAAATTTCTGGACCTATTCTGCAAAGAAATTAAATAATCCAGAATTCAAGGCTTCTAGGCTCCTAGTCCAATTAAATAATGTGCTGTGATATACAGTACAGTATTATATTATAGTGTTAGATATTAAATTTAGTGTAATTAATAAACTTTACAGTTTTTTAATGAGTGAGTTACGATACAATTTATACACGAAATGAGATTTTCATCAAGATTATTCACCAATTAAATAAGCGACAGGAAGCTGATTTAATGTCAGTAGTGTTAAACGGAATATTTTGTAATTCCCACAATTTGCGGCATGCCATTTTGTTTTTCATTTATGCAAATGATAAAATATTCCATTTTAACTTCACTCCTGAATAACACGGAAACCTGTTCACAATGGAAAAAAAATTAGGACCATGTCATTTCCGTCTTGAACAGGTTTCACTGTATATATATATATATATATATATATATATATATATATATACACACACACGAGGCGTTCAGTAGTCAACATGACTAACTCCTTTTCCAAAGATTTTGAGATATTCAAGGTTAAAGTTGAATACACACATTTGATTCTGTGTTGTAGTCAAGAATAATATTGCATTCTGTGGGCTTTTTACTGAACTATGCAGTTAATCACTTTGACCACTGAAAATATAGTCAATTTAATACATTGCCAACTTAGAAACTCTGAAATAACCAAAAGTGGAGTTAATCATGTTGACTTCTGAACGCCTCAATATAAATGCACGTTTAACATGAGTTTAATATAGCAATTCCTTTGTTTTTTTAGAACTTTGAACATATATATATATATATATATATATATATATATATATATATATATATATATATATATATATATATATATATATATTAGGCGATTGTCAGATGGCCATGACTAGACCATGATAACCACGTGACTCCTATTCGCGCCGTAGTCTGTCTTTCTCGTTTGCTACGGTACGGGCATAATAGATGGTACTGTGCTCCAACCACGAGAAAGTCTCTGCCGGATGAGACGAAGGGGGGTAATGCTGTGAATGAATGTTGATGTCATAAGGTATCATAAGGTCACACACGTGGGTACTTTTATCTCTATTGGCTAGCTCTCACAGCACAAACCATAACATTGATACAGACATACTGATACTACCCTAGTTACAAAATTAGATTACAGTTAATCTCTTCATACAGGAAATAACACATGCAGGAGAGCGCATGGTTTTTAAACTGGCGTTATAACGGTAATATTATTTATCTACTTCGCTCCAATAGATGACGCAATAGTAATCACATTCCTTTCACGGTTGATATGGTTGGAGAACAGTAGTATCTATGTACAAAAGAAATGAATAGTTATATTTTATTGAAATAAAAAGGAACTTGTGAATTCTGGTATTTTTTTAGTCTATTACCGGCCTAATGAAATAATTGTTTACAATCTTAGGTGGAATGAATTAACGTTCATGAATTATTTATTTTACTCGTAACCTTTTGAAATACGATTCTCAATATCAGGCCACAACAATAGGAAATATTGGCCACTGCCTTCTGAATGCCAATATCATTAGGATGCATGGATATTCCGTATCTACACGGTCATCACCAATCAAAACAATGTTCAGTTTATTCATGGTCACCTAAAACAATCAGCTGATCGCTACATGCTACTGTTGAACGAAATACTCACAAGATACCCACCGGCGATGGTTAGCTTTCAATTGCCGCATGCGCTCTCATTTTTAATCGAAAAAAAAAACATGCACAATTGAATGCGTTTTATTCAGTTTTGCATGCATTGCTCGAATGCGTAAAAATTGAAAGAAAAGTTGAACAGTGCAGATGCACTTTTAGTGTACTTTTTTTTACGTCATTATCTTCCTTCAGAAACAGAATTATGAAAAACTGCGATTCCAAAATCGTACCTTCTTATCTCTTTGTAAGACACGCAGCTTTAAATTAGGATTCCTCAGATCCCTTGTAACTCTCGTGAAAGATATCAATTTTTAGTAAGTTATTTTACGACGCTGTATCAACATCTCAGGTTATTTAGCGTCTGAATGAAATGAAGGTGATAATGCCGGTGAAATGAGTCCAGGGTCCAGCACCGATAGTTACCCAGCATTTGCTCATATTGGGTTGAGGGAAAACCCCAGAAAAAACCTCAACTACTTAACTTGCCCCGACTGGAATTTGAACCCGGGCCACCTGATTTCGCGCCCAGACGTGCTAGCCGTTACTCCACAGGTGTGGAAGAAAAAGATATCAATATTACTACTGTTATTATTATTATTATTATTATTATTATTGGTAGTAGTAGCAGTCAGCAATAGCATTACATGTTTGGCATTAAAAACTCGCAAATTATAATTTTAATGGCCAATACTTCGGCTAGACAAGCTTGATTCACACTAGTAACTTGCTTCTTACCTTACCGGTATAAATGTAATGTAGGCGGTTTTACATGTACTCATGACAGAAATTTACGTCTGTTCTCATGGTGCAAATGGTTAGAAGACCGATGCGATAGTCAGCATAAAACAAACGGCTCAAGTGTTCGAATCTCACCATCTCTCTTCTTCTTCTTCTTCTTCTTTTAGTTTCTTTATTAAAACGGGAAATATACGACCCTGTTTTAATTAATTTTTAATATACCATGAAAATGCTTTGTGGTTTTCATTGGGATTATATCGTTATTAAAAAACAGGAAATATGACCCTGTTTCAATTAGTTTTAAATAAAGCTTTCTCCTTATAAATGCATGCTATCTACTCTTTTCACGAAATCAACAGATCGAAGTATTAAATCACCCGATTAATGGGACAAAATACGACGAAATTAAGACAAAATTCGTGTTTTTGCAAGTTACAGTACGATAATGGTATTTATTATTATTATTATTATTATTATTATTATTATTATTATTATTATTTCAGAAATAAATTACTGAATACATTATTTAACGTATCAAAAGAGTACATCTTAAATACGAAATAAATAAATAAAAAGTGGGTAGTCACTAAAATTCGAACCATTGCTACTTGAGACCTCTAAACGTCCAAGTCTAGTGTCTTCGTTATGAGTTACCGCAACATTTGTGATAGATGTCTCGCTGAGTGATACAATACCGTAAAAAATATGAGAGCAACACACTACTCTAAGAGGTTAGACCCGTTTTCCCACAGAAACGCTCACATGTAAACTCCGTTGGAAACGAAATAGGCAGAAGTTGAAGATACACAACTTCTTGAAGTACCTACAAGACAGAGGCAAGTTTTTTTGTCCTAAGCTGTACAAATTATAAATTCTGCGTCATATAACTCAAGAAGTTAAGCCAATTAATTATCTTAATGTCTTTATCCATCCATTTATTTAATTACTGAATGATACTCAGTAAAACCACCATCATAATTAACAGATCAAGTATTATAAAGAATAAAAACAGCCTACAGATAACGTTATATTGGATTGGTGGGTAAGTTTGTAGCGTTTTTCTGTACGTTCATTCATTACAAATGTGCCGTTGCCATGGGAAACAAAAACGCTACGAACTTATGCACCTACCCAATAGTTCTAAGCGCAATTGTTAAAATAAATTAATAACGATGTTTTTACTTGCCTGTAGCAATAACAAATAAAAATAATAAAATAATTCCCTACTTATAAATTTGCAGAAAAAACTACATAAAAGATCCCAGATCAACTAGCCAAATTCCATTTCATATCTTGTATTTCGGAATTGAGGATTAGTTTTGACCTTAGTTACATGTTAACGTAAACTGGCGATATTTGTTCTTTAATTAGTAATATATGATTTAATATTTATTAAGTACACTAAAATAATTTTCGAAACTATAAATATTTATAGAAAAATCAGTAGAATTTTAAAGAAACCAGAGCTCGAAATGGGCCAATCTACCATACCGACTTTTCCTTTTTGGTTATTTCATACGGGTAATTTCTATTTATTGAAATATGCAACGGTGTAGTATACACACCATGTAGTTAGGCCTAGGCCTATTATAAACAAAAGTTTGCGACTGGAGTTCAGTTAAAATGAGACACTGCATCTCTATTAATAAACTATTGTGCTCCACACTTTGTTATGATACCAAATCAGACAATTTGTAGCAGCTTAGCGCATTCGATAGTACTCTTATTGTTAATGCAATTTCAACCATCCTTGAAATGTTCACTTTTAAGAAGAAAAAAAATGCTGAATGAAATACAGAATAAAAGTATCAACCTAATTACGGTACACTGTTGAAGCTTACGTGTGTGACAGACACCCTTATAACTAATTAAAGAAAACTAAGTCAATTATTATTAGTGAATGCACCTCTAAAAACTAATTGAATACAACATTACACGCTCGACATCCGGATTAGTATTGCTTTAGTTGTTTCAGTCATCAATAAAAAACACGTGTGATTTCAAGTTCGATCAATATAGGCCTAGTTGAACGTAACGGAGTATAGGGCTATGACACATTTGATATTGCTTGAATTGTGCGTGTTCCACAAGCATATTTTTACATTTTTCAACGCTCAAACTTTGTTTTAACAAATATGGCGCATCGAAGCTTTAAAATATACTTTTCTTAACATGGTGTCAAACTAATTCATGTAGCCTACAAATTAAAATATTCAAGAAGATTTCTTTTACACTTATGATCATACATATTATTTGCTATACCTACAATGTATAAGGCTACGTCACACTGCTTCGTTTATGTTCACATATTGGCCTATCTTCATTGTTATAGGATAGGTATATTATATTATCAACACAACACTTAAGAAACATAAAATGATTCAAAGTTAAGGTATACTGTATATTATTTAAAGTGGAATATATTTGTTTTGTATTAAAGAACACAGAATAATAAAAAAGAAATTTACGGGGAACGAAATGTCAATTCTGGAAACAACATTTAATGACAGAAACTCAACAATAGTAAAAACGGCCTACTGGTTACCAGATCCTAAACACATGCGTGTACAAATAAACTTAAAAAAAAAAAATTTAATGTCCGTATTTTTTAAATGATTACCGAACAGCTTTCATAAAGAATTTAAGAAGATTGTGTTCTTTATTGTAAACATTCAATATCGAAAATTATTGTAAATCAAACTGTTCCGATAATAATGTATCTTTAGATCTATTGGATTGGTGCATAAGTTCGTAGCGTAAATAAATACTTGGTTGCTATGGAAACATGGACAGCAGACAAATGAAAGTATAGAAAAACGCTACGAACGTATGCACCAATTCAATGTATTATTATAAAACATACCAGTAATGCTACAATTTTATGTTTTAAATAAATATGCGCATAAAATAAACTTCAATTCAAAATTAACTAAAATTCATTGTAAAGCGAATCCTTTGTATGAAATACAATAATAAAACAATGAAAAACATGTTTTTTTTTTTTTTCCACTTAGAAATTATACTCGTACATTGATAATACAGCATATATTTTTAATTACACGTATGTAATACGCTGTCACAAAAAAAAACACGAAAATTCTTATATCTTTTCCTGCGAGTCTTCATAGTTTAAGAGTTTAATTCACTAAAATGGTTAAATTAAAGCAGTATCTTCTATTGAGGACCGTAAGAATACAATTGACGGTACAACACGCTGTACAAATAGTAATTTTGTAATTTAATATATTACCTGTTTTAAATTATTAATGGAATAATTTTGTAAAACTTATACTATGCGTTTTTATATCTTTCTTTACATCCTTTTCAATTTTATAATTCATTATTTCAAATTAGCGAAGGCAAAAAAAAAGTATACAAAATCATACAATAATAATACCTTAAAATTGTTATGAAAACAATATTATTTTAGCCTTTTTTATCTTGATTATTTTGTAATGTTATCATACTTATTCTCAATTTAGAAGTGATACAACAGGTTGCTCTGTTATTATCGCTTTAATTTCACATGAAAATTCAACACACATTCTGTGCAAATGCATATTCCATTTGTCCCCTCAACATAGAGAAATCAAACAGGTGTATTCCTCGACACGCGGTTCCCGAACTGAGAACTAATGGCATACAATGAACTGTCAAAGCACCCGAAATGCATAATCACTCTGTTCAACTGCTGCACCTATGCAAACATTCAACAAACATACATTTGCATTAGATTTCAGCTAAGTTTCATCCCCATGTAATTATCATGCTCACAATCTTATTTTAAGTGCATTCCTTTTTCCGACATAAACTAAGGAATTTCAGTTTCGCATTGTTTATACTTCTTTCAAGGTTATTAAATTAGTTTCAAATCTGTTTGCATACCGTAACAAATTCCCGAGCGGTCAATCTAATGCTACATCCAATGCGCATCATTAACACATCAATTGCATGCACGACAATCTCCTCATTAAGGAGGAAGGTGAAATCTGTCAAAGTAGAGTGTATTCCGCAGGTAAAAATCACATGTAAACTACCTGTCGTTAAAAAGCTTGCTTGGCGGCCATTTTATCAGCGCGCCGAAGTTCCGTCCGAGATTTTCATACTTCGTAAAACTTTCTAAAGACTTACAAACTTTCTTGAAACTTAGTAGAACTATTAAATTAACTCATAATGTTCATATTTATAACGTTGTTCATCGCTGGAGCATCTGGCAATTAAAGAAATAAACATATATTTAACTTAGAGCTACGGTATGTGTTTCTACCTGCACATACCTTTCGCCTGCTGATGTCTGTCGCACAGGTAACACAAGTAAAAACTGCCTCGGGCTACAAAACGACTGCGCAGCACTGAAGAAGAAACTTTTTCGCTTTATAAACAAGAAAACTTCATTGCACACAAACGTAATTCACCATTATTCAACAATCAAGTATTCACTATTGTTGTCGTACATCCACTAGTATCCAATGAGAGATCCATGACTGATGACGTAAAATCTCAAAACTATTTAAAAATTCCTCTGTAACACTGGGTGTGTAACGACCGCGCACAACTCCAAACAACCACTGACTCCGCACAACCTTGCTCTAACAACCTGTTTGCGCATGCGCACTGCATGTGTATATTGGACAAAGAGTTGGTTGATGTTTGTAACATCGTGAAGAAATTGTTCTATCTTTCTTCTTACGTGCTGTGGAGCTATGGGGAAATATTTCGTCGTTAATTCTCATGAATGAAATATTCACAACATAGAATATGTAAAGAAAAGTACTAATTATTATGAATATTGAAATATTTACAGTAACTGTCTTCCTGTGTGATAATTTTACATTACTAGTTTATGTTAATTTAAAATATGCGTAAGTGAGAGACAAATAGATATTTCATGTTGTCTATCCTGTGAATCAGCTGGCAAGAAAACAAACAAGCGACGTTGAAAGGAGGGAAATTGGTTATGATCTAAGTTAATATCACAAAAATTAAGTAAATTTTTATGTCTCGAGTGCTCATGGAAATACACAAACACATAGACAATGTCTGCAGAACAAGCGGATGATGATATTGACATTTATGGTGACTTACCATACCTTCCATGTCCAGACGAGACTGTGAAAGAGGTTAGTAATAGCCTACGGATGACAGTTTTGCGTTGTTCTTGATGATGTAGAGTTATTTCGTCATAGAAGCTTTGTAGTTTATAAACTAGTTCATCTAAATAAAGATTCTGAAGTTACCGTTTCCTCTAGAAATGATATATTAATAACGTCATAATAGTCAATATGTATTTAAATCTCGTTATGACATGCTTCTTAAAATTATTTTATTTGCAAATATAAACCAGTTTAGTGAAAACGATATTTTTCACCATTTTTTTTTAACTACGAAGTGTTACAATATATCAGGTCAGCCCAGAAAAATAATCTTTCTTTTTAAGCCAAATATTCCTCTTGGTATTTTACTAAACAAATGACCCAAAAGTAAGTATGTGTGTAGCTATACGTGTGTGTGCGTGCGTGTTTTTTTTCGGGTTCCACATACTGCGGATAGATGGCAGGACTGTGACCCATTTTGAAGTTGTACACCACTTCGGCGGGCCATGTTATGCATGAGTGACTCAAAAGTAGATTAGTATATTCTGGAGCCCCATTTAATGTCGGACACCGCAAATGGAGTTCACTGTAATACTAAATATTCGATGTTTTGCGTAGAAGACGTGAAATAATTTAATGAACGCCAAAGTAAGAAAAAAAAATACCAGCAGTAAAACTTCAGAGAAAGTGAACCACAATAAGCCCCACCTCTGAAGCCTTATTAACGGCCGAGTGAGGAGGGGATTGGATGGATTTTATGATGGGGGAAGTCATCAGAGTGGAGATGTAAGGTTAAATATTAAATTTGTTTACTGGACGTCACTTGTACCTACCCCTCCTACTCTCTTATCTATTTTGTGATATTTCTGTAATAAAAGATACAATATACACAACTTTTTACCTGAGACTCGAACCAGCGTCATCTCCATCCACAGCCCACATGATATCCTTGCGCTACCATGGCAGTTGGTTTGAAATTTTCAGATGTTACTGATATCTTGTAGGTAGGCCTCAAAAGGTCTAGGGAAATAATTTTTAATGGATGGCTAACATTGTAAATGGCGTAATTAAAATGAATGATTGATTAGCCATATGGCGGTAAAAATAATTGCAATATGGCGTACAATTATTCTCCCGTAATGATGGAGTAGAAGACCATAAGGAAGGAACAATGGCTTGGAACATAGCGGAATATATGTCATAAGAAAATACGGGATAGGTCCTCTATCAAATTCCTGGAGAAATCTTCGCGATTCCCCCGAATAGAATAGTGTGCATGACTTCTTGGAACATTAGCGACCTATTGGAAGGGGAGAGGGGAGGGAATTATTGCGGTTCACTTTCTCTAAATAAATACCAAATTAGCTATCTTTACGTTAAATTGATTTAACTAATCATTCCATATTAAGGACTGTTTACAGAGTACAGTACCTATTATAAAACATGCTAGCGACCAAGCAAGTTGGTTCAGATAACGATTGAGATTCACATTGGGAGGTACTGGGTTCAAACCCCATGGCTGGCCAATCTGACTGGGGTTTTCATGGTGTCCCTTACTCACATAGGCAAATGCCAGATTGGAAATTTACATACCATGATTCATCACTGTCTCAATCACCAATATCATAAATATTAATCAAACTCTGAAATCAGTTACATGAATGCAAGCCATCTATAACACACGAAAATAGAAACAGGAACAATAGTAAAAACGGCCTACTGATATAACCAAAGACCCTACACATGCGGTATGACCACAGATGTATAAATAATATATTATGGATCAAGTTCATAATATTATACATTATGGCACCAGTCAATTTTTAGGGAATGAGCCAAGCGAGTTTCCTAATTTTGACGAGTACATAGCAGATCGTTTCATGTTAACTTTATGGCACGAGATATGCCATCATAAAAGTCATGACGTTTTAGTTGATGTGGTAATATTTTACGGCTCTGGTACAATAATGTAGCATATTATGCATGATATTCATTAACAATAAAGACTGTTTATAATGCTGGAGTAAAAAAAAAAAACTTCATTAACAGGAAAGGAAATGCTAGCCATATTCTATAAAAAAAACTCCTGTAATTAAAAGGCAAATTTTATATTGATATATATATATATATATATATATATATATATATATATATATATATATATACAGAGTAATTCAGGACCTCTGCAACAAACTCTGGGGGTCAATAGATCTCGCAGTGAGGATCATTTTTCGTAAAACAACCCATGTTCTCCGATGCCTCGTGTAGGAGTTATGCGGCATTGAAAAAAAAGACAGATTTTAGTGACATTTACAGCGAATTATGAAATGAATTATTCATACGGAGAGCCAGTGTGTGTAATATAGACTTGTGTAGCCTGAGTAGGCTAATGATTGACTTGAGAATTTTGATGGACTTTCTAAACAGGACACATGCACAGACTGGAAACCCCAAGTATAGACTTTGTGTGCTAGAAGAAGACACCGCATAGCATACATAGCATACAATAAACTAATATGGTTCATTGAAACTCGTAAGATAACAATTCTTATTACTGGCAACCATAAACAATGTTCTTTTGTTTTACAAAATTGTCAAAGCCTGCTAATTTCTAAACATGGCCCACTAAGTTATATTTTCATTGTTTTTATTCATAGATCTCTTATGGCAATGTTAAATCCTTATGTCATATACCCAGAAAAACAAATGGTACTTGTAAAAAAACTAAAAAAAAAAAATTAGACTTAATAATCGGAGCATTACTTCTAAAAAAATTGCACGAAATATTACATTATAAACACGTAAAAAGGGTTAGGCCTACATCTTTTCAGAAGGATTAGCACGTAGCAAGTCTTTTTCTCTTAGTAGAATAACGTATTTCGTTTCTGCTTCCATTGGTTATTAATTATGTCTTCATCTTAACTGAATTTTGTTTAATTTACAGCTTGAAGAGGCGAAAAAATTACTTGAACTCGAGATAGCACAACTGAAGGAGAAGTTGCAAGAAGTGACAAATGAGAAAATTCAGCTAGATTCCCAGAACAAGATCCTGGGTTCGAATATATCATCACTATACAAGACTGCAACTGCAGAAATTGAACGGAAGGACCGAATGATAGCTGATCTGCGGAAAGAGTAAGAATGGGAAAGTTATTTTTTTTCAAGTTTTGCTGATTTCACGTTCTGGGAGTTCCACTACATGTGTGATGCATAAAAATTCACAATGACAATGCATGTTGAGGGGTAAAGTGTGTATACACTTCAATTTTATCATTGTTAATTCATTACATAAAATTGTGAGTTTATAGAAAAAAATGTGGGAGGTTCATTGCCGCCCTCACATAAGCCCACCATCGGTCCCTATCCTAAGCAAGATTAATCCAGTCTCTATCATCATATCCCACCTCCCTCAAATACATTTTAATATTATCCTCCCATTTACGTCTCGTATCTCAAGAAAAGCTAAAATAAGAATATATAAAACTATTATTAAACCAATAGTAGTATATGGAAGTGAAACCTGGACTCTATCTGAAAGGGCAATAAAGATCTTAAATGCCTGGGAAAGGAAAGTATTACGGAAAATCTTTGGGCCTACTTATGAGCAAGGGTTTTGGCGAATCAAAACAAATGCTGAGTTATATGAATTATATAAAGATATTAACATTGTTGTTGACATAAAACTCAGAAGGTTAGAGTGGCTGGGACACTTAGCCAGGATGGAGAACAATCGCACACCCAAAGCTCTACTAGATGCATTGCCAGTAGGAAGAAGGAAAGTTGGACGACCTAAATTGAGATGGCTGGATGACGTTCAGGCTGACCTAACAAAAGCTGGAATTAGAAGATGGAGAACACGAGCATTAGACAGGAGTGATTGGTCGGATGTTCTGAGGGAGGCTAAGGCTAAACTATAAGGGCCGTAATGCCAATGATGATGATGATTTACGTATCGTCCTCTCCAAAGGTCTTTTCCTCTCTGGCCTCCCTACTACCACTCTATACACATTTCTGGATTCGCTCATACATGCTACAAGCCCTGCCCATCTCAAATGTCTGGATTTAATATTCCTAATTATGTCAGGTGAAGAATACAATGCATGTCATTCTGCATTGTGGAACTTCCTCCATTCTCCTTAACTTCATCCCTCTTAGCCCCAAATATTTTCCTAAGCACCTTATTCTCAAACACCCTTAACCTCTGTTCCTCTGTCAAAGTGAGAGTCCAAGTTTCACAACCATACAAAACAACCAGTAATATAACTGTTTTATAAATTCTAACTTTCAGCTTTTTTGAGAGCAGATTGGATGACAAAAGCTTCTCAACCAAATAATAAAAGGCATTTCCTCCCGAATGTCATTTATATTTGTTACTCCTCCTCCAAGATATTTGAATTTCTCCACCCTTTCAAAGGATAAATTTCCAATTTTTATATTTCCATTTCGTACTATGTTCTGGTCACGAGACATAATCATAGGTTATACTTTGTCTTTTCGAGATTTACTTCCAAACCTACCTCTTTACTTGATTCAAATAAAATTCCTGTGTTTTCCCAAATAGTTTGTGGATTTTCTCGTAACATATTCACGTCATCCAAAAAGTGTAATTTAGTATCCAGAAAAGTTATGGAGGAAGAAACATTGGAGGACTTTTGGAAAAAAAATAATACTGTACAGCTTTATACCACTGGTGTGCCTTTTACTTTTCAATAAATAGCTGTTTTCATGCTATAATGTGTTGTATGAAGTAATTACCTTCTTTTTTTGTCATTCAAAGCTCTTAAAATTAAAATTTTCAATATGTGTATTGAAATAACAGCACAGAGGTATAAAAATCGGTGAACCTTGCATGAAATGGAAATTACTTCTGGTCCAAAGTATTTCCGGTTTAGACAGGTTTTACTGTAATTACTTTGATATAATTTTCATTGTTTCAGGAAAGACAGCATTTTGTTCCGAAGGAAAACGAAAAAGACAGCCACTGCAAAGAAAGAGAGTGTACCGGTACTGGTACCAGAAACCACTGATAATAATTGGAACAGTGAAGAAGTAGATGTACCGGTAGTTGAAAATGACAATTCTGAACCATATTATGACTATCCAATAGATGTGGACTATGAGGAAAGAGATTTCAACAATTATTATTCAAATAATACATCAACACATGCAGAACAGCCTCCACAAGAGATGGAGACTATTTTCAGCAAGCGACAGAAATTACGTCTGGCTGCGGAAAACACACCCCCCGTGAACCCAGTCACATCCAAAGAAGAACAAAATTCTGATGTTCCATGGTGTTTAATACCACTGCAAGAAACTGAAACAACTGCGAAATCAAGTCATCATAGAAATGCATATGTAAGCAAGGATCGAAGTCCTGTCCTACAAACTGAATCCAGAAAAGAACTAGAATACTCAAGTCACAATCGTAGTAGAAGAGAAACAAAGACTGATGATAAATACGATGGAATACATGACAGGACAAGGAAATCTGTCACAGATTCTTCCAGATCTTCATCCACTACATTAAAAGATTCTGTTTCAAGGCATTCACGCTACAGAGATGAATATAAATCATATTCAAAGTACAAATCAGAAAAATATTCGCGTTCTGACGACAGATCGAGAAAATATTCCTCATCCTCATATTCAAGATGGGGGACACACAGGCCTCCAAGATCTATGCGTGAAGCCAGTGTCTCAAGAGCGCTCAGAAGTCTGAGGTCAAGATCTGTTTCACAGTGCAGGAGTAAAGTGAAATCAGTCATAGTCATGGAAAGAAAGACTTCAGAAGTCAAGTATTCTGCTATCGCTGACGCATCTAGTCACTCCAAAAGTTCGTCAAAACCAGATACAACTAAACCAGGCATGAAGAAACAGACACAAAATGAAGTACAAAATAAGAATTCGGAGAATCAAACTTGTAAGACAAAAGATAAGGATGGTAATGATGTCAATTCTGGTCCAAAACATTCAAATGCCGAACTTCCATCAACTGAAATCAAATCGTCTTTCAATTTACCAGTGAATAATTCAGAACCAGAGATGCAACTATTATCTAGTTTTGAAGATTCGTCCAAAATAAATTCAAGTGAAAATGGAACAGAATTACAGGTTAATTCAACATCGAAAATTATGAAGGACCAAACTAAAATTGATGATTGTAAAGACAAGTCTGTTGCAAGGTTATCAGAACATTTTAGCTTTAAGCGTTCTGGAAGGACTAAAATTGTAAAGTTAAACAATGAAAAATCCCTTGGTGAAGCAATGAAACCAGCCCTGAAATCTAACATACTTGAAAACGAAAAAAGTGAATTGACACATGTCCCTGATCAAAAGAGGGGAACAAAGAGATCCTATGAAAATGAAGATGAAAATGACGTCCAACTCCCACTATTTAAAAGAAAAGCTTTGGATGACATAACAAGAAAAGAATGTTACAATAATACAGATGATATTGTTACATATAGTAAACCAAACAATGATCGAATTAAACAGGCTAATACAGATTTGGCAAGAGAAAATTCAATGAAGAATGAAAAATGTTCTGATGAAAGTGCAAGCTTAAAAGATATGGACATTTCAGAAATGAAAACAATTGACGAAACTAAAGAGAGAAAAGACCAAGAAGATGAATATATGGTATTAGATATAGAAGAAGGTGAACTATGCGATGAAGATGATATTGACAAAAGAAGAACTGAAATTAAAGAAATACTTAGTAAGAAAGATTCAAAATCTGGTGATACACGCTTAGAAACAAGAGATAAAAACATTGAGAAAAGAAAAGATAATGGATCGCACCATGGAGATCGTAGTAAATTGAGATCAGAAAGAAGGTTTTCAGACAGCAAAAGAAAAACAGCAGGATCAAGTAGATCAGAGTACAGCGCAAAGAGGGGCTATGAAAGATCTCGGACACCTTTCAGATTTAACAGTCACTGCAAAAGAAGAAGTCCTTCAGAGCTTCTGACTGGAAACAGGTCTGGAAGGATGAGCAGAGACAGGGACATTAGATCAAGAAGCTTTGAAGATGTGAGTAAGACATACAGAGGTCCAGAAAGGCATAACATAATAGATAATCTAGAGGGAAAAGGCAAGAAGCATGAAGATAAAAGAGGGTCCAGTGAAGAAAAGAAGAGAGAGAAATCCTCAAAAGATGAACCTAAGAAGTTGAGTAGTAATCAGCGTGATGTGGAAAAAATGGAAAAGCATGAATATAATACAGAAAATGTACAGGAGAAAGGGGACAGCTTGAAGATAGGAAAGAAAAACCATAAAGAGGAAAGTCAAACTAGGAAAGATGACTCTTCTAGAAAACATGATGACTCTCACGATAAAATAAAGCCATTGGAAAAATCAGTAAAAAGAGGAAATAAAAAATGTACTGATAAAGAAGTACTGCTACCTGGCACTGAACCTATGATTACTGATAAAGTAATTAAAACTCTTGAGAGTCGTGATTCTACAAAATCTAATCCATGTGGCAATAAGTCAAACAATGAGACTTCTAGATCAAGAAACAGTACTTGCGAAGATGAAAATGTGCATGTAGAAATGAAAAAGAACAATGGTGCATACTACAGTCTTGAAGATGGACATGCAACAACTTCAGAATTACTCGAAAATACATTTTTGGGATCAGAAAATGAAAATTGCAACAAGAGTGACAAATCATTAAGCAAGATAGAAGAAATTAAATCAACGAGTACAAAAGACAATAAGACACACATAGAAGAAGACGGAGATCACAGAAATGTTGAGAAAATATGTGTGGAAGAAGAAAAAGAAGATAATAGTGTCACTTACAATAGTATATCCAGGACAGAAACATCTTCGATAAATGAGCCATCAGACAGCATACAGCGTAAGTCATCTAAACAACTTGATACTGATGTTACTAGACATAGTACATCAGAGAAGAACCCCAAAACTCTCCCGCCAGATTTAAATAATATAACAGAAATTACAAGAAATAGGAAAGAAGACAAGGTTTCAAAATCCAGAAGCTGTGAGAGTAGATCAGATTATGTACATGAGAAAGAAGATGAAGAATTGCAGCAGAAAGTAAGCAAAGAATTAAATATCGAACAAACAGAGTCTAGTGTAACAGTGAGGTCTGAAAATAAGAAAAGAGAAATGACAAAAATAAAAGAAGGCGACGATTTTAAACAAAAGCATGAACATATATCAAGAAATGAAATTACTGACGACAGACCACTCTCACATTCAAAACAAGAACTTGAAACAAAAGAAAGACATGGAAGCAAGAGAGAGAAAAACCAAGAGACTAATGTTCAGGATAAGGAAAATGAAGAATCACAACAGATGTGCAAACAGCTAATTTCTGAACAAATAGAACCTGTTGAAACAGTGGAGTCTGAAAATAAGAAAAGAAAAACGGCAGAAACAATTGAAGTTGTTAAAAATTTGAAACAAAAGCATGAACACACATCAAGAAGTAAAATTGTTGAAGACAGACCACTTTCACGTTTGATACAGTATGATCCAACAGACTGTTCTAAAACAGAACTTGAAACAAAAGAAAGGTATAGAAGCAAGAGAGAGAAAAACCAAAAGAGTAATGTTCAGGATAAGGAGAATGAAGAATCACAAGAAATGTGCAAACAGTTAATTACTGAACAAACACAGTCTAGTGAAACAGTAAATTCTGAAAATAAAAAAAGAGAAATGGCAGAAACAAATGAAGTCATTCACGATTTTAAACAAAAGCATGAACATGCATCAAGAAGTGAAATTACTGAAGACAGACCTCTTTCACGTTCGAAACAGTATGATCCAATAGACAGTTTTAAAATAGAACCTGAAACAAACGAAAGACATAGAAACAAGAGAGAGAAAAGGCAAGATAGTAATGTTCAGGATAAGGAAAATGAATCACAACAGATATGCAAACAGTTAATTACTGAACAGATACAATCTAATGAAATAGTGAAGTCTGAAATTAAGAACAGACTAACAGCAGAAACAAATGAAGTCATTAACGATTTTAAACAAAAGCATGAGCATACATCAAGAAATGAAATTACCGAAGACATATCACGTTTACAACAAGAACCTGAAACAAAAGAAGGGTGTACAAGCAAGAGAGAGAAAAGCCAGGAGAATAATGTTCAGGATAAGGAAAGTGAAGAATCACAACATATATGCAAGGAGTTAATTTCTGAACAAACCATGTGTAATGAAATAGTGCAATCTGAGAAGAAAAAGAGAACATCAGCAGAAACAAATGCAGTCATTCACGGTTTTAAACAAAAGCATGAACATACATCAAGAAGTGAAATTACTGAAGACAGACCACCTTCACATTCGAAACAAGAACCTGAAACAAAAGAAAGACGTAGAAGCAATAGAGACAAAAGAAAAGAGAATAATGTTCAGGATAAGGAAAATGAAGAATCACAAAAGATGTGCAATCAGTTAATTTCTGAACAAACCACATATAATGAAATAGTCCAGTCTGAAAAGAAAGAATCTAGAGAAAGTAATGAAGTTATTAGTGATTATAAACAAAAGAATAAAAGTGCATTAAGATGTGAAATTACTGAAGATAAATCATTTTCAGATTCTAAACAGTGTGGATTGGTGAACAATTCTAGAGCAGAAGTTCAAACAAAAGAAAGACATAAAGAAAAGAAGAAGAAGAAAAAACAGGAAATGGAAAGTGAAGATGTGGACAAACTAGTAGGTAGTGGAGAAAATAGTAATGAAAAGAGAAAGGACAGCACTGAGGATGCTAAAAAATGTAAGTCATTAGAGAAGATTGGCAATATCGAAGTTAAGAAACAAGATACAGTAGAAAAATCAGATGAGAAGCGAATTCCTGTTCTCAGGGACTCATTCCATGTTGACAAAACAACCACCTCTGATGAATTACATAAAACTGAAAAAGAATATAAAGACACTACAGGATCAAGAAGGCATAAAACGGAAAAAGTAACTGATGAAGAAAAAACAATAACAAAAGCTAAGCCTGAGTTAACTGATGAAAAGTCAGACAAGAAAAATGAAAAAGTAAGAAGCAATGAGAAGGAGGGCAAGGAACACGAATCAGTACAAAAAGAAGCAGATAATGATGAAATAAATAGGAAAGATAAGCTCAAGAATGATGGGAATGAAACAGTTGAACAGAACAAATGTGATATGCAGGTGAGAATGAACGGTAGTTCAGTAGATGAAATTAAGGCAGCAGAAGGTAAATCAGAAGACTGTTCAAGCAATGCAAAATATAAAAAACAGAAATCCAATCGTCGCTCTTCCATTCCATGTATTAGCAGTAATGAATCCCTGTCTGCTGAAGACAACGAAAAACAAAAGACTCAGGAGCCTGAAATACGTAAATTTTCAGAGAACGGCCGTGTCAAATACGAACACAAAGTGGACTCTGCCATACGTGGAGAAAAAAGAAAAGAAAACAGATTGTCAGAAACTTCTGAGGATGATAAGCAAGTCATGGTAGCTCCGAGAAGTGAAAGTAGGACCAGTGAGATCAACAACAGCGTGCATACCAGTGACAGCAGTGCTGTGAAATCCAGAATTCAAGACAGTAACGAAATTGTTAGAGAGATAGCTGACATAAAACCATTAGTGCAACACGAAAGCATAAAATCTGACTGTAAAGTTGAAGATAAGCGACTCAAGTCGTTTGGTGTTAGTGAACCTGCAGCGAGTGATATTAGGGACCACCACAAAGCCGTGCCTTGTGGCATTGGTGCTAAGACATCGTCCGTGTCTGTACTTAATACCTCCCCACCAACCTTCAGACTGAGGATACATTCAAAGAGAAGATCTAGGATGTTTCAACTTGAAGACAGCAGAACTGTGTTGTCGGTGAACATCACCCCTCCAAGCCCAAATACGCAGCAGAAGAGTGATGTAAATCAGTTAACTAATAGTAGTGCAAATGAATTTCAACAAAAGAAGTGCTAACGTTTGTAACAAATGAACAAATATGAGAATTAAGAAACTGGTATATGAAACCATAAAGTGGTAGGATAACTTTAAGTAATGCAAATAATTGTACAGGGGGGGGGGAATTAAGTAATTAAGGTTTTTTACATTATAAGTTGCTTATCATTTGAATGCCTCTGGTGTTGGTGTACCACTGTTGTATTTATATCCACTGTGTGGACATTGCAGGGACTGAAATGTTGGGAAGGATTACCAAAAACAATTGAAGAGGTGGACTTCAAACTGACCTAAGTCAAAAAACGGCAAATTCTGAGAAAAATTACAAAAAAACTGATAAAACAAATTTGACGCTCCTAATTTCTGCATATATAAAAAACGCACGGATATATATATATATATATCCGTGCGTTTTTTTTAAAGCACTTCATGCCTTTGCTGCAGCAAAATGAGGGTCGAAAAAAACGTAAGTAGGTCAACTGACTGCAAAATGGTGGACAATTAATATTGGCTTCTATTTCTGCCGTAATAAATTTAACCTTAAAAGAACCGAACATGTTAAATAGTTTCGACTTCCATGATAATGACATGGCATTATTATTACTAGACGATTTTAACAATAATAAACGTTGCAAAAGACCAAAACACGCATTCCACCATGATGGATCGTGCAGCAAACTTGTAAAGCGAAGATTTGATTTGTTGCACGCTTGCTACAGCGACGGTGAAGCAAATGTAATAAAAGAACGGTCTTGCTGCAGTGCTTTACGTCTTGCTTTAAAATAAAACGTACTGTATATATATATATATATACAGTGTAACCTCTCCTTACGGACACCCCCAAAATGCGGACACTCCTCATATACGGACAGATTTTTATGTCCCAACTGAAATGATATAGAAATAATGATAAATTTAACTCTCGTTTACGGACACTCTCAGACACGGACAGCTGTTTCACAGTCCTAAAGCTTGCTTTACCTCCTGACTGCGGACAGAACTTGGATTTGAAGACCTAATGTGTTACAAAAATGGAACATTTAGTACAGAAATTCCTTAACATAAAACATAACATAAGGGTCTCGTAGGCTACCACTAGCCCAGCCGGTTACCCCTTGTTAGCTGGAAGCGAATGGATAAACAAAATCATAAAATTTAACCTGTCTGATGAGTGCAAGTTTTCTGCGATCGTGAAATTGTATTCGACACATGATAGGGTTAGTAGGATTATTCTCTTCACTTCAATCAGTTCTGTTTCGAGAAACATGGCACCTGAACGTAAAGGTTAAGTTGACAAAGTCCCAAAGAATTTACTGTAGTACTGTATACTGTATTCAGAATTAAACTACAGTAATACATTTCATTTAAAGCGTGAAGGGATACATAATGCATATTATAAATTTACTGTTATATTTATGAGCCTCCCTCCCAATAAAGAACACCTCCCAAATGCGGACAGATGTCCGTAAATGTCCCTTCGATGTCCGTAAATGAGAGGTTTCACTGTATATATATATATATATATATATATCTATCTGCAGTGCCTGGGAAAAGTGACATAAGTCAGTTTCCACAAACCTCTTTTGATAATTTATTAACAATGTACGGATCATCTTCTCGCTTGGAAAAAGAGACATAAGTATTTCTCCCATTACAATAATTCATACAGAAAAAAATCAAATCGACATAAACGAGTGTAAGTGTGTGTGTGTGTGTGTGTGTGTGTGTATGTATGTATATATATATATATATATATATATATATATATATATATTTTTTTCAAATGGCTCTAAGTCAAGATTTAGGAGAGTCTGTTAAATAGTTAGGGTGACCAGATTAAAATGTTCAAAAGCAGGACATTTTGAAAAAAAAAAAAAGCCTGACACATTAAATTCCTTTTCATTCATTGAGAACTATAAAGACAGTAGGCAAACATAGTACCGAAGCTATTTATTGTTATTAATCTTACAATTTTATTGTTCATACTTCTATGAAGGGGAAATGTCCATCAATAACTCTGGGGATTTCAGTAAATAGGTGTGAAATTCTTTACATGTAAAATGCTTCAAATTATATTGTAATCTGTTCCTTTCATCTGACCATTGGATGTTGATTAGTGAAAATACCCTTTCAACATTGGAATTATGTGCAGTTATCGAAAAAAAAGAATTAACATAATATACAGCAAAGTTTGGAAACACTTAACATTTCACAACCTGCTCAAAAAAATGTACTCCACTGAAAATCTATTGTTTCCAAGAAAAATGTTTCATCTTGCTTCAAAACAAATTCTTTTAGAGCACAGAATTCATAAAATGTATATTTTTCATATAACGACAGAAACATATACTTTTAACTTCAGATTTTATCTTATATACGTACTGTATTTCAATATTTGGTACATTACGTTGTAGAAAGGCAGAAAGCCGGACATTTTTGCTTTATCGTAAAAAGGCGGCTTGACGTTTACAAAATATTAAAAAAGGAGGACTTGTCCGGCAAAATCCGGACATCTGGTCACCCTATACACAGTTACATATAGACTTGAAAAGAATAACTTAAAACGTGAATCTTAAGAAAAAAAAAAAAGACTAGGACAGTTTGGAATCCACCTCTTCAATTATGCAGTAGAAACAGGTCTAAACATGAACTCTCAGGAATGGTCGGGCTTATCAGATGATTCTAATGAGTATATTATTCCATTTGTCATCTGTATCTAATGATTGTGCCACATGCATTCAAATATAGCTCGACTTATATTGTCAGAAAATTGTTTGCAAACATAAATTCTTGGAGATACTAATGTAATGGATATAATACATTGGTGATAAAAGTTGCAACACAAATTGCAATTTCACACCAGTTTGGAACCTTACTTTTTTTAATTTCCCCCACCATATAATTTTAGTATATGCTCAAGATATAGTTCGTGCCATGTTTAAAAAGCCTTCAACTCTAGGTATTAACAATAGAGGATGTGCTTAAAGCTGGATGCCCCCTAGAAGCAAGGCGCAGAGAAAATTTCCGCTTTTTAAAAATATATAGCCCTACAGAGCTTTTGTTTCAAAACTTCTCAGTCTAAATAACTATTTATTTCAATTAAATTTAAACAAAAACGCGTCAATTTTGATATTGAGAGGAAAGTTGAAAACCAGTTTTAATTTCATTTTAGGTACCACCCTTACCCCCTTTGGAATTTCAAATGGTCCCCCTATATTATAATACTTAAATTTAAAAGAGTATTCAATTGTTTATATATCTCATTCGTTTTCTATCGTCACCTAGCATATTAAATATTAAATTACTTCACCAGAGAGCCAGCTATGATGAGAAATTAAAAAACCATTTGGAAACACTTCCTGTATTTGTTGGCACATTTCATAATATTCAAAATGATTTAATCGATTCTATATCAATAGTCTTATTCAATAAAATCAAACAAGAGGTCAAAAAAGCAACATTGGTATCTACGATAGAAGACGGGGCTACAGATGTAATGCGAAAAGCTCAACTTTTATCCATTTTGCATTATATCGCACCTGATGGTATTCAAGAGGTTCATAAGGTTTATTTATGTAAGTTCTAGACCACATTGCTCTTTTCAGGCTTACCATGTTTTCATTTTAATCAAAGAATTTCAGATTGACTAGTTTCCTAGACACGATAGGTGTCACATACATGTTACTGTAAAACAAAATGGGGGCTAACACTTTGGAAAATGCCACACTCTGTCACTGGTGTCACATCAGATTTGTAAAGGATAAGATAAGACAGAAAGAATTGGCAACTCTGTAAGAGCCTAGTCCTGGTGTCAAGCAAACACTGATGATGTTGTAATAAAGATAAGAGTTGTTTATTATAAGTGACATGGGTTTTTAAACATGGCACATAATACAGTAAAACTTCATGCGTTTTTCTTTATAGAAGTGTGAATAAAAAAAAAAGTATAACTGAGGGAGATGTGTAACTGAAATGACATTTAATAATGTTTGAAGTAGCATTTGAAGACTATATGGGAAGAAGGAGTTAAGTTAATTTAGTAAAATTTTCACAAGAGAAATTCATAACTTCACAGTTAAGCCATCTTTCAGTCTATAATACAGCACTCAAATTTATAACATACATTCTTGAAGAATGTAAGATTATTTGTAGGAAATCTTAGCTGTCTGGTACATTACATTTCAAAACCCAATCTAGAAAATTTTACGAAATTGATTTACCTTGTTCTTCCCCATGTGATCTTCATTTAATAACATTTTATTATTTTACAAAAAGTCAGTTATTTTGAACTGCTTGTTCCTAAGGAATAAGCCATGCCCTCAAATTGTGATAACTGGTCCATAATTTGTTCAGTTACATCATGATGTGTTTTTACTGTTTATAAAGTAGTAACAGTGTCACTTAATGGCACGAGATTGTTGCAGGTAACTTCGAATTTCCACTTTTTTTAGAAGTGGACAGCATCTTAAGAATGAACATGTAATGTATTTTTGCCTTTTTACATTTCCACAGGAAACCTAATTCAAGTAAAATTGATTTACAACCTATAAATGATGTTTCATATCTCCCGAGGTTTAAAATACCATTGTATAAGTGTCAAACACGCATAAACGAAAAAGATATAGCCTAGCCAAAATAAATTAATATGGAAAGTATACCAATTTTGCTGGGATCTCGGAAAAAAAAAACGAAGTGGCAGAAGTTTTACTGTATAATATGCTTGTCGATAAAAGGAGCTTCTATTACCAGGGAATATAAATTTTAATATAATTGACGTGATGATGTAATGCTATTTAAATTCATCATCACCTTTTTGAATGGGATTTAGTTTGTAACATTCAATACAAGATGAAAATAAAATCTTGGCTAATGAAATGTTGAAAAATGTATTTTACTGTATGGTACTAATTTATTTTCTTTGAATATTGTAATATCTATGCAACTGTCTTGTTTCAGAATACAAATTTATTTATCACTATAAAGACTGTCATAAAAAGATTTACCACTTTTATTCTATTTAATTTCCCTTTTTATAAGCCTACATAAGTGCAGTGAAAGATACTTGCATTCTGTTGGCATTTGTTTTGGTTATACATTTTATAGCATTGTTTACTTAATTATGAGACAGAACAAAGTTGAAATATTTCAGTTCACAACTGCTTTGAAACAAATCCTCGCTTAATTTTACTTTTTTTTTTCCCCCTATGAATTAATTGCTTTGTCATCTTCCCACCAGCACCTCTGGCATGTTAAAATTGGGGAGGGAGGCAAGGTAACAATGTCTGTAACTAGATCTTGGATTAGATTTATACATACGAATACCTTAAAACAGTGATTTATTAAAACTGAAAAAAATACGTGCATAGTAGTGAAATTATACAGTAATTTCTATCATTATGACTTTCAGGTTTTGCTTTACTTTTAAAAACAAATTAATGTGCTGTATATTATACCATTTGTTTTTATTTAAAGCTGTTGTTTAAAGTAAAACCTGATAGTGATAAAGACTGAAACTACATTATAATTTCACTAGTTGCAGGCTTATCAGAATAAATCTTAATATGAATTGAAGAGTCCACTGCAAGAATGATGGATGTCACTTTCTTGTCGAAAATTAACCAAGACTGTCAATGCATAGCTTAAGACATAAGAATGTACATACATAAGAATGGCATTAACACTGATAGTTTTTTCCAGTAATAATCGGAAAATCACAGTTAAGCTTTGAGCGCTAAGCATTTCAAACTTTCAATTGCTTCTCCTGCAAAATGTATTCCAAATGACATCCTTCATTCTTGCAGTGGACTCTTCAATTGTAAATTATGTTCATAATAACCTAAAGATTAGGTCACTCTGGCTTATAAATACGGTATTCATAAAATACAATAATTATACCCACTGTGAAATTATAAAATCTGTATTATTATTAAATTATGCATATCACTAGCTAATTTTGGAATTTACATAATTTTATCAAACGTCATAGTAACATGTGTTTCGTCCACATCTGTGGAGTAACGATTAGCGCTTCTGACCGCGAAACCAGGTGGCCCGGGTTCGAATCTTGGTCGGGGCAAGTTACCTGGTTGAGGTTTTTTCCGGAGTTTTCCCTCAACCTAATATGAGCAAATCCTAGGTAACTATCTGTGCTGGACCCTGGACTCATTTCACCGGCATTATCACCTTCATTCCATTGAGACACTAAATAATCTGAGATGTTGATACAGCATGGTAAAATAACACAAAAAACATGAAGTTCAATATAATTTGAATCCCATTTCATTGCTGGGGACGAAAAAAGTACCATAGAGATACATCGGGGACTGATGTTAATGCCTAATTATTGGAAACAGCTGAAGTTCTGACAGGACTAGAATCAAGATGATCAGCAACTGGAAAGGCAGTAATATCAGGTATAGTAGAACAGAAGCAGGTTGACTTGACTTATCTGAAAATAGATGTTGTACCCTTCGCTAATGAGAAGATACAAGGAAGGATTGAAAAGTAACGCACAACAACTTTCTTTTGGCAACATACTTAATAGGTAAGCAAAACGAAATAATGCACAAGAAAGCTACAGGTTTTACCTATTTTTCGACATGGGAACCAAGTCTCTCGAAACATTTCTCTCATCGTGACACCAGATTTAGTACATCTCGTTCATAAAACTCAGTTTTCTGGGCGTATAGCCACCTATGCAAGACTGACTTAACTTCTTCGTCCAAACCAAAGCGTTGCCCTCCTCAGAATTTCTTCATTGGTCTGAAGAGCTGAAAGTCAGACGGTGCGAAGTCTGGACTGTAGGGTGGGTGATTGTTGCCTCAATGCTTCCTACAGGTCCAGACTATCAGTACCATACACCTCCAACATTTCCCTTTGGATTTCAATCGGACTTTTTCGTTTTACCCACAAACAACAGACTACACCTCACTCCTCTTCGTAAGTAGATGATACTAGCAAACGTGCATCTTTACTCAGTAACCATCACTCATTCTGCCAGGGTGATACCTGATCGAGCCATTGTTGTCTGCAGCACGAGATTCAAACTATCTGCCAACTTTGAACATCCTAACCAAAATAGTATTCTGTAAAAAAATTGTTGTGCATTACTTTGCGATCCTCCCTCATATTTTGTATGTATCTTGTGTCAATGACATTCTCGATGTATTTCGATAAATGATGCCACAAGTTCAGGCCTTGTTTAAAAATGTTGGAAACTTGCTGAGTATTTTGATTGTGATTCCTAATTTACCATGTGGAGTGGAATGTAGTTTCAATTCTCTCTGAAGTCTCAAAACATACCAAGTATACAGCATGACACGAGAGTAAACCATGTTACCGTTATATACAGCAGGACTTACAAGACTTTTTCGACAACGACGAGTTAGCAGATAATAGTTTCTTTACGATCTGTTCATAAATTTCTAAACTTCAGAGAACCTTCTTATAAACTTTATGGGGTTAGGTACAGCTTACAGGAGTAAAATTTTGGAAATATTCAACATTTTTTTCCTCCGTTACTGTATCTTGTACAATAAAGAAACTTAGTATGTGTAAAACACTGTCCTTCTGCTATATGATAAAAATATTTTTAACATTTAAAAAAAATTATTTATATTCAAAATGCTGGCAGTTCACTGTGCAGTCATGAAGAGTTTCCCTCATAACTCAAAAACTATCCAACATTCTGTAATGAAATTTTTTGTATGTATTTATGCATGTCATATCTACAGTATGATGCAAAATCACTTCTCTACCTTTAATAGATTGTCTGATAAAAAATAAATTCATTTAAAAAATGGTCAAATATCAGTATTTTCTTGTAACACAAAATTAAAAAAAATATATATTATTTATTAAGGAATGTAGTTGAAAGAGCATGATATTGTAAACATGAGTTTCAACAATAAAACAAAAGAGAGAGAACATAAAAAAGTTTATGAGTTATGAGGGAAACACTTCATCACTACACAGTGAAATGCCACCATTTTGAATTTTGGAAAAAAAAAATTAAATCGTAAAAATATATTTTTTTTTCATATAGCAGAAGGACAGTGTTTTAGACATACCAATATTCATTATTGTACAAGATACAGTAACGGCAGAAAAAAATGTTGAATATTTCCAAAACTTTTACTGCTGTAAGCTGTACCTAACCCCTTAAGATGATTTGTTCATAGCATATTCAAAAATTCGTAAATGTCAGAAGAGCTTATTTACAACTTTCCGTAAATTACAGCAGAATTTTTTGTAGCCTTTCGTAAATCTAGTTCAGAAGGATTTTTTTTCTCCTGAAGCTCTTTACGAACTTTCTTATTTAAAATAGACACTCATTTCAGTGCAACATGTATTCGACAAAAAAATAACTCTTTATTTAAATAAATTTAATGAGACGTACATTGAGATTGCAGTACAACAGGCTGTACATTGACACCAACTTACTTAAGTTTGTAAATTCTTAAATAAATATAAAACGTACAGAAAGATTCTAACTGGGACAAAGGGGAAAGTTGAACAGTTTTTTGAAGTAGAATAACTCTTCTCGGGTTGTCAGGCAGGTGAGTTGGAGATTTGCTTCCAAGCTTTCGATGGCTAGCTCTGCCATCTTCTTCAGGGAATGAAGTGATGTGGGACCATGTCTCGCCGGTGTATATGCAATAGTAGGGCTTCCTGTGGCGGGCCAATCAGGAGCTAGTTCCTAGTCCCGGCCACCAGGCGCATTCTGATTGGTGAAAGTGGTGGCCAATCAGGAGCTACTTGCTGGTCCCGACTGTCTGCCGTGTGCTGGTGGTCTAATCATATTGATGGCAGGTTTCCATGCCGTACTCAGCTGTAGACCCCCGTCTCTGTTAAAATTATTGCCATCTAGCTGGATTTCGATGGCTTCCTTGATAACCAAGTCCCAGTAACCTGATGTCTTGTCCAAGATGGTGGCGTCAAAATCTCCAACTCACCTGGCTGAGAACCCCGAGAAGAGTTATTCTACATCAAACGCCGGGAAAGCCTCAAGTCATACACAGTATTTTGAAGGGATATTTTATCCGTGACAATAACAATGTTACAATGTTTTGAGCAAAACAATTAAAATACATCAAGGAAGGGAAAAGCAGCCTGATCAGACATCTGCATGTCAACGAGGAAGCAGACAGTTCCTGCCAAACCTTCATACAAACTGTAAGGAGAATCGGGGGTCCTTGCTCCTTGAGTGAATTCAGGACTGTACAAGAAGTCTGCAAAAGCATGTGCACGGTGAAGGTACTTCGGGTCTCCTGTGAGTCGGTACAGAAGAAGGAATACGTAGCCACTGCCAGCTACTCCATGGCAAATTCCTGTAGAGGAAAGAGCAACAATGTTGAATTTACAGTATACAACATTAGAGAATGAAGATAAATAGAATGCTATGTTAGTCATAATGACGATGCACTTAATGTAAAGTAATGTAATGTGACAGAAAAGTACAGTCTGATCCGTTTGGGAGACATAAAATAAAATGACTATAATTTTATAATGGGGTGCTGTACAATTAATTTCAGTTCCAATATAATACTGAAGCACAGGAGTTTTGTATCATCATTGTAACAGCATAAGAAACAAAAGAAGTTACTCAGCAACGACCGAATAAACAAAATGCTGTTTACTGCACAACAACGAGAGAAATGTGTCTTGTGGTTTGCTGAATTTGAAAGTGTAATGCATACTTGGGCATTGTGCATCAATTGAGAATTTGTGCCTCATTGACCTTCACAGAGCTTATCGCTCTAAGTGACATCATCTTCACAGTCCCTGTTCCTCCCTCACGTAGCTCCTAGGCGTGGGCAGGTTCTATATCAGTTTCATAAGCAATATCAGTGGTGGCATAATGGCATTATCAAAGCAGTGTGTACACATTAGAAAACGATTATTTCATGAGAAATTGGAGGAAGAGTTTTTTTGCTGTTTAGAAAGGGAGAACATACGATGTATGTTATGCTCGAAGATCCTATTAGGCATTAATAAATTTAATATACAACGACATTACTCCTTATGTCGTAAAGAACATGCTGAATTAGAAGGTAAGAAAATTAAATGTTATTTTTCGTACTATTCCGAAGAAAATTTATGATCTTAACATTTGCATAGTATACTAAATACGACATTATACCTTAAACATGATGCATTAAAAGGTACGAAGAATTAAATGTTGTTTGTACGTATTATTTCCAAAAGAAATTTATTTAAAAAAAATATATAAAATGTGCGCAGAAAACGAAATATGATTTTCTGAAATTATTTTAGGTCGAGAACATGCAAATCTATTAAGTAATCTTGAGAAACGCCAGAATATTCAAGAAAATAAACGTAGACAATGTATGGAATATTATTGGCTAGTTACGTAATTTCTCGGCTGTGATTTAAATCAATTCAATGATGGAGAAATAGTAAAGAGGTTTATGATTAAAGCTGCCGAATTAATTTGCCAAATTGAATAAAAGTTTTCGAGTCTCTCACGTTAACCAAGCGCTTTCCTAATAATTCGCCACTGACCGCCTTAGCAATTACGATAAGGTGACGCAGGTGACAGCAGTTTATATTTCCCATCCTACTCTGCAGTCTCCTCTCCTAGTAAACAAACTATTTCAAATAGAGTGCCTCACGTAACCGAAAATTGTGCCCATGTATGGTGTAATGTCTCTTCAACGGCGATTTCAACAGAGTATAGTGTTCGTAGGGCTCCTAGTTACAAGTCGATAATATTATGATTTCACACGTTTGAAGGAACTGGGTCTCTTAATATGCCACATACTGGACATGTTGAAAAACTTTTTCGAACCACACTTCAACAAGAAAACAACATGGGTATCGTTTTCCAACAGGATGGTGCACCACCTCATTGGGCAACAGACGTCCGTGATTATCTGGATAACACATTTGGTAACAACTGGTGTAGTCGAGGAGATCCAATTATGCGGCCTCCAAATTTCCCAGACCTGAGACCACCCTATTTCTTTCTCTGGGGTTTTGTAAAGAATGATATTCATGATCTCAGAGCAAAAAGTTGCCCCTGAGATGTTAGACCATACATGGGAGGAATTAGCCTCCAGATATGAACTGTGTTGTGTTCGCAATGGTGGGCACGTTAAGATCTACTTTGGACAAAACTCCCATCCTCCTAGAATGCATGTACAGATTATTTAACAATAAATAGCAACAGTTCTCGTTTTATCACGTTTTTATTTTATGTCTTCCCAAACAGATCACCCTGTAGTATTGGAATTAGCAATTGTTTCTCGGAATGGATTGCCATTGTGTCCTTTTTATTTCAAATAAAGATCCATTAAATCTTTACTAAAAAGCATTATACATCATATATATTATCCCTAGAAAACTGACTCGTTAATATGAACAATGTCCAGCCAACGGTTTGGAAGAAATCACTGTATGCAGACAAACAAAACAGAGTTACCAAAACCACCAGGGATGGTGGAAACGTGTAATTCGTTAAACTCTCAAAAGGGAATTTTTGTAGCATCACAATACTTTCTCTTCTTATTCTTCTAAACTCGTGTTCTCTTCCGAAGATAAAGTTTTTGATAAGAGTCTCTCTATTTTTCCCCATCTATTATCTTGTCTTAAAAAGTAATAAATTCACCCATTTTAGGCCGACATGACTTTACCAGTTCCCCTGTTAGCTGTTCATTTTCAGAGAAAGTAAAAAGAATGATATGAATAGATACAAGGAAGAAAAGAATGTCAAAGAAAGGAAGAAAATGAAAGATGGAGAAATATTCGAACACTCCTTACCTGGGCCTTTCTTAAGGAGTCCCTTTGTCCACACGAGATCCCCACATTTCACGCAAGATCTTAAATATTTGTCCTCTTTCCAATAAAGGTATGCCTTCGCCATCAGGTACACCACACCTGGAAAGATACATACTAAGATGTCTGACAAGTTCTTAGTCTAAATAAGAAGAAATGTTTGAATCAAAACTTAACAGCTCTGCAGAGGATTTTGAAGAACTTTTTATTACTGCTCAAATTGGCACCGAAACTACAGGAATGACATCAACATTATTATTATTATTATTATTATTATTATTATTATTATTATTATTATTACAAATATTACATGGGGCTCATTCGATGAAATGCCAAAGTCCGGAAATAATAATAATAATAATAATAATAATAATAATAATAATAATAATAATGGTAACAATAAGATTGTAAGGTTTAAACTGGCATATAACCGTTATTTAAAAATAGAATGGCTAGCAAGCACTTAACAATAATGATCAGGGTTACCAACTTCATGAGTTAATATGTATACCAGTAGAGAATTTAATTTTTAGTACTTCACTGACACATTCAGCCGTGCTGACATATGTTAAGGAGACAGCTTGCAGGAGGATAGCAGCAAAAGAACAAAGAATAAGAAGTTTTAAGATACTGATGATTCAAAAAATAATTTTTCACATTTCTTCTACATAATCTGCAGCACATATAAGGCTAACCTTCAAATTTATACAGATGGATCTCTAAATCCTAATAATGGGACATCAGGAGCAGGGTATTATATTCCAAAATATCAATTATTCCATACCATGTTCATCCTCCTCCAGTCTTGACACTGAATTGCTAGCTATTGATGCTGCTCTTCAATGTGTTACTCAAATTTCTGAAAAATCTATTTGCATACTTACCGACTCCAAGGGGGCTATATTTAATATAATCAAATATGTACCAAACTTATACACACATAGAATTATTCCCATTCAGAAACAACTAAGTAAACTAAAAAAAAACTTCAAAAGGAAATAACATTTCAATGGATACCTAATCATTGTGATATACTTGGACAAGAAAGTCGATAACAGGCAACATATTTGCAACCAAGACCTCTTCAAGTGATATCTCTATCCAGTGCTTTTGCTTCAGTAAAGTCTCGTTTTACAAGCCTATGGATCAACAAATGGCTCTCTTCTGACAAAGGAAAAATTTTACAGTCTGTACAAAAGAAACCAAATGACCAGGGAATGGACAAAAACTTTCCCAGACATGTTCAAACATTTTTAACAACAGCCAGAACAGGTCACATTGTCTCACAATTGCACCTACACCGATTTCACCTTTCTGATAATCCTACTTGTCTGTGGTGTAATAATCATGATGAAGATCTGGAACACATTCTTCTATATTGTCCATCCATAAACCACAAAAGAAGTAAATTAAAATCATCAGTACCAGTTGCAGAAGACACAGCCCTGCAGTATATATTGACTACACCCCACCTCTGGCTACTAGCAACAGGCATCTATAATGAACACCAATCAAAATACCCCTCATTTCTCATGATAAACAACACCTGAATAGACTACAGTGGACTTTATGTTGTCAGCAAACAGCTGGATACATTAAGAAGATTGATTGAGTCTACATAATTCTGCTATAATCGTTTATATTACCTTTACTTTATAACTGTGTCAAGTAACTTATACAATATAAATGTTGATGAATATTAGCATCTCTTTTCACGTATTCTGTCATATATTTTATTACTACACACTAAAAAAAAAAAAAGAAAAGACACAGCTTTGGAATGTCACATACTCATTCTAATCATGATGCACAGCTGTCATCTAGTTAAAAAAAAGTGACAGGGAATTTATGAAATCCCTTGGAAACCTAGCTTCAATCCACCCCAACTATTGGATGGGTATTACCATGGCTCTCTTTAGGAAGGCTGCGGTCAGGCAGAATTGGCAACACAGCGGGCAAGGCCTTCTCTTCTCTCTATACTCAGTTCGAGGGTCCTTTTAAACTCCTTGTTTCAGTTGTTACATCATTGGGAAACAATAAGAGTTCTAGGAGTGTCAAGATATGAGTTAGCAGCCGGTCTCAAAGTTTACATTTTAATTTAATTGTGTCTTATGCCTGAAAAGTGTGTCGTTCAGGGCTGTAATAGTAATTACAGTACTAGTTCTATCAAGACAGAGGGATACATCCGCAGTTTCCGTATACCAAAGGATCCAACTCGGAGAAATGAATGGATTCGTGCTATTCCTCAATCTGACTGGACACCATCTGACAACTCCGTTGTTTGCATAAAACATTTTCATACAAACAGTCTTCGCTTTGTGGAAAAGTATAAGGACAAGGATGGCAATGCGTGTGAATACCCCCTAAGTGCTCCAGTTTTACACGAAGATGCTCTCCCAAAAATTTTCCCTAATTTACCACAATACTTGAGCGAATCCAGCTCCAAAAAGCGTAAAAATCCTGACGAAAGAAGAGATGAAGCAGAAAAAAAGAAGAAAAGAAAAGGAAGAAGCAGAAATATTGCGTCTTGAAGTGGAAAATAGGCTAGAAGATTTCAAAACATTCTGTGAAAACGTGAGTGACAAATTCAAACTTTCTGATTGGAATATTTTCAAAAATAATAATTGTTGTATCTTGTACAAATTAGATGTAGTTTCTATACCTAGAATTAATTGTAGTATACGTGTACATAATGATTTGGTTGTTGAAGTCCATATAAAGAGTGGTATAATTCCCCATACATTTCTCCCTGTATTGAGAAATAGAATACTTAATATTTTCAAAAATAATAATTGTTGTATCTTGTACAAATTAGATGTAGTTTCTATACCCAGAATTAATTGTAGTATACGTGTACATAATGATTTGGTTGTTGAAGTCCATATAAAGGGTGGTATAATTCCCCATACATTTCTCCCTGTATTGAGAAATAGAATACTTAAAGAGTGGTCACAAATTAAAGCATTGATGGAGTATTGTGAAGAACACAGTTTGCAAAATAGTGAGAAACATTTACTGATATCTCAGATAAGTGAAGGTTTACAGAAGCTAAAAACCGAAATTGATGACAATGCCAATGACAGCAGTATCCTGACTAAATTAAATATCCTGCAGGACCAGTTTTCTTTGCTCTTGAAGACTGTTCCACATTGTTCAATGTTTTTAAATGCATTTTTAATTTACATGCAGTCAGTAAAATGCTACAATGCTCTAAGGGTAAATGACGTAATGACACTTCCACATCCTAGACTTCTACAAAAATTATCTGCATCATTCTCCATTTCCCCCAAAACAGATCTAGAAAATAATAATTTCCTTGCACGCATGTGCGAAAAACTTTCAGATACAGACAAAATTGTAAGTTTGCAAATTGACGAAATTCACGTACAACAAAGTTTGGATTTCAAAAATGGCAACTTATTTGGCACTGCAGAGAACAAGGCACAAGATATGGCAAAAACAATAGTAGCATTTTTAATTAGTTCAGCTTTTGGTCATTTAAAAGAAATTGTGAAACTTGTACCTGTAAAACAACTTAATGGGGATGAATTAACAGACTTGACAAAGAATGTAATGACACAGGTAATTAATGCTGGTTTCAAAATACTCTGCATTATAACTGACAATAACAGAGTTAATAGAGTAATGTTCCACGAAATGACTAAAGATTCAGAGTCTAATTACTATTTTACCTTCGGTAACAATCCATGGAAAATTTATGTTCTCTACGACAGTGTACATATTTTTAAAAATATAAGAAACAATTGGCTAAATTTAAAAGATTCAGACAAAACTTTCCATGTTCCATTTTGGCCGGCATTCCCGAATATATGTCAATCTGATGTTGAGATTTCGAAAGATATTTCTGTATGCGAAGCAAAATTTTCTGATTTGCGAGAATTACAAAGGAAAGAGACAGACATGATAGTGAAAACTGCCCACAAATTAAGCCAAAAGACACTCAATCCAAACACTTTTGAGAGGAAAAAAGTAAATTTAGTGGTAAATGTGTTCAATGTATATACTGTCGCTGCTTTGCACAGGAATAACTACTTAAGCACAACATATTTTATCAGGGTTATATTAACATGGTGGTCAATTGTAAATGTAAAGAGTGCTGTTGTGCATATTTTTAAGCGCAACCCTTTGAAAGAGTCATTTAGTAGTTTTGATGATTCAAGACTGAAGTTCTTGAAATGTTTTATGCTGTGGTTAGAAAAATGGAAAGAAATTAGTGGTAATGATCCTCTTCGGGGATGTTTGACCAAAGATACTTATAATGCCCTCTATCATTGCACTTATATTTTAAAAGAAATTATTAGCTACTCATTAGCTAATTTTAATGTAAAGTATGTTTTGACAGGAAAGTTTCAAACAGATAATCTGGAACGTCGATTTAGTCAATACAGACAATTGAGTGGCGGTAATTACAATGTCACTGTTACGCAAGTATTGGAGTCTGAAAAAAAAATAAGGGTCAAAAGTGTTCTAGGTTTACATTCTGCCAGATATGGTAAAATTTCTTTTTCTGATAACATATTGGAAAAACAAACTGAATTAATGTGTGGGGAACCTGATAATATTGATGAGTTTAATGAACTTTTAAATGCGAATTATGTCGATAATTTAAAAATGGATGATTCAGCTTTTCTTTACATTTGTGGTTATGTAACTTTCAAATTATGTTTTAATTTGAATTACGATGTATGTGTGAAATTATGTAAAAACACACATGAATGCACTTATACGTATATTCAATGTCTAAATAGAGGTCGGCTTTCAGTCCTCTCTGATTTTATCTCGTGTGCAGGTAAACATATTGTAGCAATTTTCCAAGCATTAATTGGAGCCAAATTTGAAAGTAATTTCTTGTTAGCAAAGAACCAGAAAAGTACTGTACATAATTTATCTCAGAAGGCATTATCTGCAGATGAAGGTCTTTGTAACATTATTAATGATGTGTATGTGGAAGTGAGAACAACTATATTGTAGATAAAATGATGGCATTTTTAGTAATATTTTGTTAAATAATTACAGCAAAAAAAGAAATGAACAGCTGGCTGTGAGAAACTACACACGTAAACTTGACACATTAAGAAAATAAAATTCTGTTGCGGTTTTGTTTTAATTGCATTTGGTTTGTATTTCTACATGAAGGCCTATTCCCAATCTTTCACTTCAAATATTCCGTTGTCCATGAGACCCATGACCATACACAATAAGAAGTGACCATTTAAAAGGAGAACAAACAAGTTAATCAACCCTAGTCTGTCGGCCTTGGAGGAGGGGTGAGTACACCGTTGCCAGCCCGAACGCCTCAGCCTTCCTAAAGAGAGCCATGGTATTACCACAGTCTACTATATACAGTCGCGAAGCTTGAGGTGTTTTTTTGCAAATCTCGCGATAAAGCGCTCCAAGCGGTTAGCAACTAGAAACGATAGACTGTCCACGGTCGACTTTGGATTTAGAGTGGACTGAGTCACATTTCCATCGAGTGCTAGGTCGTTGCGTATTTCACATTGATGCTCGTGAAGAAAAATCCTAACATCTATTTCTTATTTTACTTATAGATGCAAAAAGTGGTTAATAAACAGCAGGAGGGAAGATCTAATGACAAAGAATGAAGCATATCTTTATAATAATATAAAGTTTTGCTCTCTTAATTTTGAAAACACACAATTTATGAATGAAAACAAAAATAAATTAATCTGGAATGCAGTTCCAACTTTATTTGATGTTTTAAATAAACCTGTTCTGTTATTACCTGCAGCTGAGAAACAAAAGCTTTGCACTAATTCTACGTCTGTATCAGCTGATTCCTTGAATAATTGTACATTTTCAGACAACTTAGGCCTACTTTTTTTCAAAGGATATGTTTTTAATTATAGCTGTTAATTTTGTTGTTATTTTTATTTGTTACTTTACTAGAGACGTAGAAAAAGTAAGTCTGTTACAATAAAATTTATTGATCATGTTTTATTTCCAATTCTGGTGTGATTATTATTGCTTAACCTCATCCCACTTTGGTAACTACTACAAGTACTGGTACACGTAAGTTACTCCCATTAATTCATATTTCCATTATTATTGTTATTATATTATTGTTGTAAAGAGAAATGCAAATTAATATTTATTGGTTTCATAGTTCATTATCGCTATAATCTTGAATGGGTGAAGCGATTATAGTAAATTTCAGTTCGTTTTGCACAAACAAAAATAATATTAACCTATTTCTTGCAGGTATCTTCGAGTTTATGGTGGAATTTAATATACTTCATTAAAATAATAAATTAACTTTATCTATTTAAAATTTCAATAATGGAAGGAAGGTGCTAATTTTTCCAAAAGAACACAACGAAAGTGTAACATATTTTGTCATCTGCTAGGAGAGATCTGTGATGATGAGGCGATAGTAGCGATCCTAGTGGTGGGCAACTACCCATGTTTGCATTTTTACTACATATTGAGCTTCGCGACTGTATATAGTAGACTGTGGTATTACATACCTACCGTAAGTCAAAATCATGAGTTTATTCTGCCCCACCTTGTATATGTATTTGTAATTATTTAATGACTCATTTCAACTACACAGAATATTAATAGAGGGTGATATAACAACTATCTCTACTGTCCCTCTTGAACTACAAAATATATTCAGAGACCAAGAGATAACTTCATTTTTAATTCTTTATTCAATGTCTCCTTTCAACTGCACATGATATTAAAGATAGGATAAGATGTTAACTATATACGTAACTCTTCAATAAATGCTTCTTAAAAAATAAAAGGGATATTCATGATATGACAAAATGTTGAGAAGGCAATGTGCAGACAGATGTGTGCCATCTGACAGGAACGAACCCTGGTCCCCTCTGGATGAAAAGACATCAGGTTAACTTACTGAGCACTGAGGGAGAGCATCAGAAATTGATGTTACCTGGTGCGCCATGACACCAATGCACCAATTCATCACTTTCTGGTCTTGCTCTGTTGCCTAGTTCGTCGGTGGCACATGGGAAGTTGCCGGAGCGTGTCTGGAGACTCAGCAGGTAGTCAACGCTCGCCTTTATGTCTTGCTCTGCTCTCGGGTCTGACTGCAGATAGCTGTGGAAGGAGAGGAGCATCTGAAGAATGGCACACAGACCATGAGCTGCACCTGGAATAATTAAAACACAAGTTGTACGAAAACACTGTCGATCTAACATTGTGATGAGTAGAGCCCGGATTTTATGTAATATGAAAATGAGAAATATGTAGCTAAAAATGGCAAAATATGTAGGTTTTGTTGGCATTTTGCAGCCTTTTAGAGATGCAATTAAGCTTTTTACTACGGAGCAGACATTCCCTCTTTTGTTTAATTATTTATGTTATTATTTTGCTCCTGTTTTTAGATTATTTTTGTCTTTGTTTGTATGATTCGTAATTCCTTATGTTACTGGTTTTATTTCTTTTCAGCTGGGTTTATTATTTTTTCTTTGTTGTACTAGTTTGGGTGTATATAGTTATAATTGCTGGTTGATCATCTAATTCTAATTATGCATTATTGGGTGGATTACGTGCTGTTGCTCAGACTTCCTATGAAGTTAGATTGGCTTTAATTTTATTATCTTTTATATTTTTAGTGGGTAGTTATAATTTAATAAGATTTTATGATTTCCAGGTTTATATATGAATATATTTTTTTTTAATTTCCTTTGTCAATAATTTGGTTTACTTCATGTTTAGCTGAAACCAATCGTATTCCTTTTGATTTTGCTGAGGGGGAGTCGGAATTGGTTTCAGGTTTTAATGTTGAATGTAGAAGTGGTGGTTTTGCATTAATTTTTTTTGGCTGAATATGCTAGTATTTTGTTTATGAGAATATTATTTTGTGTTATTTTTTTAGGTAGTGATATTAGTTCTATATTTTTCTATTTTAAGCTTTCTTTTCTTTCTTTTATATTTATTTGGGTTCGTGGTACAATACCACGTTTTCGTTATGATAAGTTAATGTATTTGGCTTGGAAGGGGTTTTTACCTTTATCATTAAATTATTTATTATTCTTCTTAGGTATTAGGATTTATCTGTTTTTACTATTGGTTTAGGTGTATTAATTTAAGTAAAGTTAATAGAAGATTTTAATTTCTTTCTTATGCTTTCAAAACATATGCTTTTCTTTAAAGCTTTTAAACTTACTTTAATTATTTAAATTATCTCAAAATTGTATTATTATTGGGTGAATAATATAATATAAGAAATACAGAACTGTTAAGATTTGTCCAGTAATAATATAAGGGTCTCATCTTTATTAGATGCATTTTGCACACCGATAAAAAATTACAGGTGCACATGTGATTCAACTGCTATCGGTACTACCAAAATCCCAGAGCAGGGCACTTTTTTGTTTAGAAATACACCACTGCTATGCTTCATGCATGAGTTCCACTGTAACAGTCCAAAATAAATACACAGTAGCCTACTCTGTACAGGTAACAAATTAATTATTATTAAAAACAATGATAATAAAAAAAATTGTAAATCTCTATACGTACTGATTCTGTCCTTTCGACAAAAAAAAAATTCCAAAAACTCCCGATTTTTGCCCCAATAATTAAAACACTTAGAAAAAATGAGTGGAAAGTTTAAAATTTCGAAAAAAGTTCAGGGAAAAAAAAATTGAAAACTCTCAATTTTCACAAGTAACTCAATTTTTTTTTAAATTTTGGTAGGTTATTTTACGACGCTTTATCAACATCTTAGGTTATTTAGCGTCTGAATGAGATGAAGGTCTGAGGTCCAGCACCGAAAGTTACCCAGCATTTGCTCGTAGTGGGTTGAGGCCCCGGAAAAAACCTCAACCAGGTAACTTGCCCCGACCGCGCTAACCGTAACAAATAACCTAAAAATACAAAAATTTCACAAAAACAAAAAAGAAATTTTAACGCTTTCCACTCATTTTTTCGAAGTGTTTTAATTTTTAGGGCAAAAATCGGGAGTTCCTGAAATTTTTTTTTGTAGAAAGGACAGAACCAGTACTTATAGACATTCACCCAGATTTCCAATCTGCCTTCAAACTTGAGACACGATTTTCACATACGTATTTATCACACAAAACACCATGACGAAACAAAAACCCATTCAACTCTTCTTCATCCTTACATAACCATACAAATTCCGTAGCACGTATACTGCAATCTCCACACAAACCACCATCATGAGACACATAAGTATACACTCCTTCATACTGTCCTCCTTCCATCGCCAGAATTAATATCAAAGTGACAGAAACAAAAAGAAAACAACGAATATCGAATTAATGTTATGTCAACAAATATCGACTTATAAACGTCTAGCTCGCGATAGAATCTTGCGCGGACTTGTTAATAAAAACCTGAATTAACCAAACCTAACCTTCGTATAAGCAAGATGTGTAACCACAGCATGAAAGAAACTGCTTGATTTGATCTCGAATGTATACACGCGAAAATAAATTCACGTAATAAATATCATGTCATCCCGACACTCCATGACAGATCAACGCATGCACCACAGTGAAACGGTTCCTGCCCTCTTATAAACATAAAAAACAAAATGACTCGTCACAACTTTCAATTGGCCGATACCCGTAAGTACGTAAATATACATAATAAATCTAAACTACGATTCTTTTCCGCTCACGTTTTCTAAGTGTTTCCACATTATAAATAATAATCACAAACTTTTAAAACATTAAATTCATAAAAATCCAAAACCAGTACTTGTAGATAATTACCAAAAAAAAAATTTGCTTCAACAGTCCTGAAGTTCAGTACAGAAAATGATGCTGAAAAGAAGGTTTAGTTGATTGGTACCAAAAATACTAAATTATACCCTAAATTTAACTATTCATTATGAATTATATCAGAAATTAAAAATTATAAACATAACTAACCAAGGTACTCCACATCATAATATGCAAACATCAATGGGCACGGACTCTTATAATGTTGGGCATATTTTCGTCCTGATTCCACAATAGATCTGCAGATTTCATTCACATCTTTTGCAGGAAAGATTCCTTTGCCAAAAATCTTTTCTAACCACAATATCCCAGACAGATAGCCAGCTCGACCAACGAATAATTCATCTCCTCCACAACGGAGAAAGTTGATGGGCTTACAATTTGAAGCGGAAGCAATATATTCTTGCAGGTAGCGTTCAGCATTGTTTTTGTCATCTGAAAGTAAAGCAAATCTTTATATAAGTTAACACACTGTATTCGGATGTTAATTTATAGTAATTTCTCCGCCTGTTACTTAATTTTTATTTCTACCACCAAACGTTCAAGACAAGTTCTTTTTATTCACCACCAAGGGCGCAAGATGCTTCCACCAAATAAACGAATTTGTATTTTTGGTCCAAGGAAATACTAGTCTTTTACGAAAACAATTGTGTTACTTTTAGACGTATTTCCTCTAGACCAAAAATACAATACAATTGGAGTAAAAATTAATTAATATATTTAAGTCAACACCATACTAAAACAAAATAATTACATCTGAAAAATTAGCACTTTTGTCTCTAGTATACACTTCTTGCGCTCCTGTTGGTGGAAGAAAGAACGTCATCGAAACGTTTATAGAAAAGACGATGATAGAAAAGACAAAGTATGAAATGTGTCGTCTTTCAAACAATACCACATAACCTGTACACCAAGTTAAGTTATGGTAACATAATCTAAACAGACCTCATACCTACAGTTGGCTTGGTTTGGATAAGGAATACAATTCATTGAGTATTTAGTACTAGTAATGGCTTATATATTTATCTATAAACTATCTCTTTAATACAGTATCGTTTAACACATATTATTATCAATATACTCACCTATTGCATGATATATAGCTGCTGCAACTGCATAAATTCCTGCATTACCCAGCAAAAATGCTGACTTCTGAAGTTTGTCGCTCTTGTGTCGCTCAGCATATTCCAATGAAGGTCCGATATATTCCAAAGCTTTTTGCAGAAGTCTGGATTTCTCACCTGCGAACGCTGGTGACTGACTTACTTGATAAAGCATGTATCCTATACCTGCAATACCTACATACAGACCGCCATCTGCGGCTTTGACAGATGGTTTTTGTCTATCTGTTATGATATTAATCGTTTGCTGTATCTTTGAAAACCAATTCTGTTGGGTAAATGGATCATCTCCACCTTGAAAATCAAGCAAATTATTAATAAAGTATCTTTTTGGAGTGTTCATTGAAGCTGAGTGATATGCCTGAATTATACCTAAATTCCACGCTTTGCTTATTACTGACGAACACAAGACAGCTAAATTTCTTAACTGTAACATAAAAATCTAATATGTTTCCACTATCTTTACACCAAACACGCAACTGTCATTTTACCGGTGAGCGACAAAACAAGGATCCTCATCTACGATTATGTAACAGGTTCGGGAGATAAACACTAGATTTTTAGTAAACACAGTAGGCCATGACTTTTGTAAACTCTCAGACGGTGGGCGTGGCTGTCAGAAATGAATTTAATTAACTCCCATATAAATATAAGAGCTTTAAGTATATTATTCAGTGGAAGCAAAGCACTAGAAAAAATGTATATAATTACAGTTTTACTTCGCTTAAATTAGGTTGTATTATATGTTCTCTGAAACTATTAAGATTGCCGCGTTCTCTACTCGTATTTTGCGGGTATTTATATTCGCGAATACCAGCACTTCTACGTATTGTTCACATGATCATTGTATATAAGGATTATCAAGGTCTAATGACGTTACAATGGAATCTAATCATTAAGTGAAAAACGTATTCTTTCGTCGAAGTTTAGGAAGGACTTCAGTTAGTGCAATAATTTAAGAATTTTCTTCAATATATAAAATGGCGTTACCTGCCAACATGGGGTCGATTGTGTTACGGAGTTTATCTGTGCTCCTAGGAATATTTTTTATATTTGTTGGAGTAATGAAAATTACTTCACAAGTTAGTAAAGACCTTCATAAAGACCTGGTACGTATGGTTTTATAGTTAACGAACAATATAACTGTGTACCCTACTAATATTAACAATGTTGATATATAGCATTCCCCTGCAAGTTCTCTAACCCGCTATGCAATATTGTAATGCAATTAATCCGCATTTCAGGGGGACTTTCTTGTTCCTTCAACAATGAGTTCACCAATACTTTTACAAAAATATGTAAAGAGTAATTCAATAAGGGTGTGGGTGTTCAACAGGTACTTAATTTAACTTTAGCAAAGAGACCTTGGCAGTCTGCCTTGGCTAGCACACACTGCTAAATCTAAAAAGTGGGCCAGTATGTTTCGATGTTATTTTTAAATGTTGATTAAGTTATAACATGATTATTTGCCCGCTCGAAGAGACCTAAAAACACAGTTTACAACAAATATTAAGTGCCAAAATCAATGTTATGCGATATAGCCCTATTGCATTGTTATCTTTATGTTTATTTAAATTACAAGCTTAAAATTGTAAATACGGTACCTAATATGTTTTATGGTGTAAAAAAACCATAAAATATATGGAAAGAACATTGAAGTATTATATTTTACATGCGAATTTCTCACTTCTAATATCAATTCATTGGGCAAAATTGCAATATTTTGTGCATTTATTAAAAACCAAAGGCCATCTTAATGATAACAAAATTAAATGTTAGTTACACAACACAAATTACAGTAAATACTTATTCTCAATGACAATGCCGGTATCAGAATTATTATGTCAATTTTGTCTTGGACATTCTGAAGTTCTTGACATGTATTTAGTTTTATAAACTTTGTGTTAACAGATATGACCTTCACCCACAATCTCGTGTCTATTTTTAGTACTATTTCTTTTCGGTTTTTGGATCCATTTAGCATAAGCCTTCGATATATGACACAAAAATGTCAGGCTGCTTTTACATCGCTACACCTAAGGTCATTAACTCATTATCTTCCCAAAACGATACCTACATAATTCTTCTTAGGCCTGTATTCAATCTGATACCGTTCCTGTTTAAGCCTAATAAATTTCCAGAATAAATTCTGCTTTGTTTATGGCGTGAGCATAAATAACTGCCAGCAAACATCACGCCACTGCGATTCGAAGGGAGGGAGCGCTGTCACAGGAAGGAGAGTCTAAAAACGGAATATTCAAAACGAAGGGCGACGTAAATTTTTTGCGGTAGGCCTACCGTATTGAAGAGCATAATTTAATTTATCCTAATGTTTTTAGCAATGAAATAAACATATGAAAATAATAATAAGATTTAAATTAATTTTCTTTATTAGACCTAGTCAATAAACAAAATATTAACTGTAACAGAAGTCAGTGAAGTTTGGTTTAAGAAACTCGTCTACGTAACAACAATCTTTTCTCGGTACCTACGTAAATTGATAGTTGTGTCCATGTATATCGGGTTCCTCTTAATTATGTAGAAAATTGTGTTTGTTTTTGTTATTCAGTCCAGGGTAATGTATCTAAATGAAACGGAGATGTTATTTCTTAAATAAAATTTGATCCGAAAATTGTCAACTCATTGTCAGCAAAGAATGCATAGCCTATGCCAAACAATCTAAAACCGGAAGTCTTTTGTCCAGGGAAATTTATTTGAATACAATGAAGATGTCATTTCTTGAATTTGTACTCCGGACTAAAGAAACAAAAAATCAACAATATATTCTGTAGGATATTACCAATACGGTACCTAAAACAAAGTCGACGTAAGTATAGTTTCAGAAAAAAAAAATGGCTCGAATCTTGATAGGAGGCCACTTGTATGTAGGCAACAAGTTTCGCATGACTATCCACAAAGTAGTATATACGCAGGTGCTCTTATTTACTGCACATGCGCAATTCGTTGTATCTAGAATTTCGTAAAATTAGGTGGGCCATTTTTTTTCTGGAATTGTAGGCCTACATGGATAGGCTACGTCTCCTATTTTATTTCTTTTTATTTAGCATTATTCTCAGGTTATTTTAAATCTCCTACAATTCACATTTCTTGACTCGCATTCGGGAGATCGAGGGTTCAAACCCCGTGGCCGGTCAAACTCACCGAAGTATTTAATGGTTTCTCTCAGTCACAAAGGTAGGCCTAAATGTCTGATTTTAAACTTACATACTGTAATTCATCACTGTCTTAATCACCATGATCATAATATTAAAAATTGAAATCAATTAAAATGAATATAGGCCTAAGCCATATATAACAAATGACCATAGAAACAGAATCACAACAATAGTCCACGGCCTACTGATATATCCAAAGATCATAGGCCTATATACGCCGTGGATAACGACATACGCGATATGACCTAGATGCTAAAGCTTGTATAAATAAACAACAAAAAATCACATTTCTAACAACCGTGGGAAGTTTATAATCAAAAAAGCTACCGTAATCAACATCATCATCATCATCATCATCATCATCATTACCGTCACCACCATCACTATTAGGCCTATTATCAGGAAAAGAGCTCTTCATTTGTTTTTTTCTCTCCCCTCTTTTTTGTCTTCCTCTTCAATTTTCTTATTTCTCTTATTTACTAATGAAGCTCTTTCTACTCTTATTAACTTATTCTTCCTTCTTCACTTCTCTTACCTTTATTGCATTGTGTTTTACTTTTCCTTCTCCGACTTAATTTCATATTTTTTACTTCTATTTCTTTTATTTCTTTCATGATCATCCAACTCATCTCATATATAAAGAATTTAATGTCTTAAATATCAAGCAAATTTATATGTAGACTATTTTGAATCACTACCATAAATATCAAGCTAAATTCATATCATCCGATCACGGCCACAACACTAGAAGATACAATATTTCGCTCCTCCTCATTGAACCAAAATGTAAGACTGAAGCAGGTCTAAGGCACAGTTCTAATTACGGTCCAAGATTGTATAATCTTAATATATAAAATTGAATGTGGGTATGTATGTATGTATGTATGTATGTGTGTGTATGTTCTCTATACAAAACTACACGCTTTGACCGATATGTGCCAAAGTTTGCACATTTAACCTTCATAACCAGGAGAAGAACATAGGCTACATTAAAATTGTGCAAATGGAAGTTAAATTAATTAAATATATAAAAAATAAAAATAAATAGATCAAATATTCATGTATTACATTAAAATGCAAAATCTTCTACAGTCAATTGTTCTTTATTATTGCCTGTTGTATTCAACATAGACTTTCACGAGGCCTTGGAAATTTTAACATGAAATTAAATTACATTGTTGTTACACATCATGAAGGCTAAAACTAGATAATTCATACAATAGGTATCTTTACGCAGTACAGGACCGTATTATGAATTTCTCAATGCAGTTTTGTAGATAGTGAGCAGACTGTTTTATCCAATTGAATTCTAGAATTCTTTCAAACTACAAAGATTGCTACCACATAATTTACTTAATATTGAATAGCCATAGTAGACCTACTATTGCAAAATATTGACTCACCAAAATTATGCACTAACAAGAATTTGTGTCAAAAACTCATGCGAAACGTAATATGAGTGGCAATATTAACCCTGGAAAAACGAAAGAAGATGATGTTTCTATCCCACGTACTGCTATTATAGCCATTCGATTTTAAGCAATTATTATAAGTTATAGTAATATTTGTGATAATATTACAATATTATAATATTGCAATAATAATATAGAGCCTATTTTACTGTTACTGTTAATCCGTCTCTTATTAATAAGTTATGGTCACTAATGACTTGGCCGTTTATAGAAAAATATGATTTTCTGTTGTGGTAGTGTTCTACATTGCCTTCTCCAGGAGAGTGAATTCTGATGAGTATAGTCTCTGTTTCTGCAAAACATCCTGAAATCCATGTATTTGATAGAATCCATCCATTACAGATTGTAGTTTGGCCTTGAAGGAAATTAAATATATTTTGGGCAGAAAGGCTTAATAATGCATAATGCCGTGGTACGATAAATATTATCATCAACCACAATGTTAAATATCTTAAATATCCCTGTAACATAAGGTCTTAATGTTGTTAAAACTCTATTCATAGGTGAGATGGAATTATTTCGATTAGTCAGTTTCTTTGGATATTAGTGGCACTTTCTTTAATATTCGTCACTAGGGAGGAGAAAACATAAGTAAATATGGTTCGTTTTGGTTTTATATAGTTCCCTTGCCGAGGTCTCCGATAAGTCTAACATACAGTTTATTTAGAAATAGACCAAAATTTAAAACCCGGGCAACGCCGGGTAATTTTTTTTTTTTCAGTTTTTTTTTTTTAAGCTAGTGATTTTATAAAGAGGAATCCTAAACTAAAATGATTAAACAATACATTATTAAAAAAACAAGTGCTTGAACTGTTTTTAAAATTATAATCACGTAAATTCTTATTCTTTATTTATTTTTTTTTCTGTCATTTTAACAATGTTGTATTCTTAACTTGGTATGTTTATGTATAGGCTATGGTACCGTTTGTTTGTTTCTTTGTTTTTGTTTTCTTATTCTTTTTAAACTTTAGGTGTAATTACATTTAACAGTTTTAATCAGAGTTATTACTATTATCATTATTAATGCTATTATTTTATTTATTATTATTTTATTATTATTATTACTTTTTCTTCTATCCAGTTTTCATTATTGGTCACACCCGACCTCAAGCATCTTTCTTTTTCGGGTGTGACCCAGTTATCTTGTATTAATACAATAATTTGTAATATGTATACTATTTGACTATGAGATTTGTAATCAATTTCGAATTTTGAAGAATATTCATATACGAGTATTACAATAGTATTGTAAAATCTTTGTTATTGTATGTAATTTTTGCTTGAAATAAAAGAAAATATTATTATATTATATTATTATTATTATTATTATTATTATTATTATTATTATTATTATTATTATTATATTATATTATATTATTATTATGATGTATTGTACCGGTATGTGTGTATGTATGTACGTATGTGTGTGTGTCTAGCTTGAAGCTATGACAGTAATCAATATTATTCTTACAGAGAAAGGAATATGTAAAATATGCGAAAGTTTTCCCTCTCTCAGAAGCACTGGATTTTAAAGTACCTTCCAAATGGTATCGACGAACAGTAGGAACCTTAGAAATAGTTTGTGGATTGGCAATGGCATTCATTCCAAGTAGTAAGTACATCCAAGGGTATATTATTGCATGTTGTTACCAAATATACAGAGTGATCTGTTTGGGTATGGATAAAATAAAAACAACGTAAAACATTTACTACTGAACTTTATTTGTTGAAACTTTGTGCATATAACACTGAAAGATGGGAGATTCCTCAGAGCTCAACATGACCCCCATTGCGCACCCTGTACAACTCATAACGCTGATGCAATTCAGCCCATGTCCGTTGTAACATAAGAGGGGTGATTTGTTGAAAAGCTTGAGTAATTTTTAATCTCGACTCATCAATATTCCTGGGTTTCTGTGAATAGATAATGTCTTTAACAAAACCCTACACGAAGAAGTCAGGAGGAGTTAGATCTGGGTAGTTTGGGGGCCAAGCCAAGAGATAGCTGCTTCTCGTACTGGGTTTCGCCTGCGACCTCCTGCATGTTTTTTAACATAGAACGTGTTTCTACAAATGTTCGATACCACAACATTATGGAATCGTATTTAGGTACATTACGCACACCATACTCACGTCGAAATTCCCTTTGAACTCTTTCAATACTCTCAAATTTAGCATACCAAAGACCATTGTGCCCGCTGTTGATTTGTATAGTCCCATCGCTCTAATTTCCGGCAGCCAATCACATTGCAGGTTGGCTACATTTAAACGTGTGCGTATTGTGATTCGCTGATTCATTTCTTAATGCTCGATAAATACTTAATATAATCGCCTGCCATTTTAGTTCTTTCGTTGGCGTTCGCAGAAAGCACACGAAGACGTTATTTGCCACTCAATTATTTGCTGAATTACATTGCGTTTGATTCATTATCATAAGAGCTATGACATGATAATGTTTAACGGTGTGGGAAATAGATTCCTCGTATGGTAGCTCGGCAACGTAAGAACAAAAATGGCGAACGATATTACTTACCTAGACTTTATAGAGCCTTCACTTTCTAAGAGGTAAGCAAAGAGGTAGAGTCACGCCGGAAATAACAGCTTCGGGACTAAAATAGCCATTTTAATCATCTACGATTTTCATTTGTCCTTTCAGATTATGCATTGTTGATTGTCATATATGGAAACTCCCATCTTTTAATCATAATACATATAACCAGCAGAAATTTTTCTTAATAAATTAATATTATCCATACCCAAACGGATCAGACTGTACATTTCATCTCATTAACAATAAAGATTTTCATTTATGTAGCTATAAAAAAAGAATGCAGCTATGATATTGTCATGGATATCATTTTCAGGATATCAAACCAGACTATATTTTAATCCAAAATGAAAGACTGAATTTAGATTCCTACTGCATACAGTATAGCTAATCGGCGATATATGCAATGGAGGGGGAAAGGACCTGGCCACCCTACCCCATTATCTCCTGGCCTAGTTACCTCATAAGTAGTGCCTTCTTGGTATTATCTGTGAGGTTGAGACCTAGGTTTTTAAAGCAGATTTTGATTATTCTTTTTTGTAATAAATTTAGAGGATCTAAAGAAACGTTTGAAGTTCTACACCACGCAATAATGCCACATTTGATGGTGAACTAAAAAGAGCTAAATACACCCTACAACGAGAGACATAATAATTGTTGGGTGACTCGAGTATTTTCGAAGTCGAAGAATGCCACATTGCACATGCTCCGAGACGAAAGTTTTGGTCCATACCATGAAGAGATATTCGCTTCGCTTTTCTGTTTAAATATTACATATCTATGGTCAGAAGGAATTAAAACTATAGCCTCTGGTACGTAATCTACTGCATAGAAATATGAGAATAACATTTCAGATGCTGCCCAATAATGGTGCCCAGATATTTCACATTTATTTTTAAAATTACATCTTATTTTCTTTAGTGATTGTTGTAGTTTTTGTTGTTTAGTCAACTGCCCAAAGGCAGGTCTGAACCTCACAAGTGATACCAAGAAGGCATCACTTATGAGGCAACTAGGCCAGGAGATAATGGAGTAGGATGGCCAGTTCCTTTCCCCCTTTAGTGATTGTAAGACTGATTATTAAGTATGTTTATAAACTGAGGGTTTCTTTCTTTACCTTGACAAAGTAATATTTAAATTCCGGTGACAAACAAGGTTGCTAGACATTATAATAAAATTCCCATAGCTTGTTGTCTTAGTATTGTATTTAAATTGCTGTATTGGATTTCAACATTCATTGAAATATTGGCGGAGGGGGGAGGGTCCTGATAAAATATGTTTGTGAGGGAAAACTACAATTCCAATGGGCAGCACTGAAAGGGATATACATCAAGGATATTTACACATTTTATGTTGACACTGCTTCAGTGGGTTATGCAACATAAAAATACTAGGGCAGACTTGATCAAGCTCTACAGCTGCGCTGTTAAAAATAACGTTGCCATGGCAACAGACACTGCCACCATTACCAGCTACTGACACTACATGCAAACATAAAATATATATATATTTTTTTTTTGCTTCTGTTGGTAATATCTGAGATTCGTAGAGCATATCATGTATTTATATTGTTATATATTAAAGAATTTCAACAACATTTTCATTAATTGAATTTCAGAGTCCTAATATAATTACATTTTTTAATGTAAAATAACAAAAAGTTCCTACAAATCTTATTGCTTGTGCCTCACAATCAAAAAACATCATGCTATCTTTGTAACATTAAACAAGCATACTTCAAATTTTATGTGTTCTCTGTAGTGTAAAAGGAATATTAAGGAAACAGAACATTATCAAATGAATGACTTATTTTAGAACCATTTCAGCTGTTCGATATACATCTTATTGAACAAATTAGGCTATAACCACAAAAATACGAATTTTTTATTTAACTGATATTGTATTACAGATGCAGTAAAACAAGGGGCAAACATTGTATTACTAATAATGATGATGATGGCCGTATATTCACATTATATGGTGAACGATAAGTTCGAAAGGATCGCACCTGCATTGGTAAGTTGAATCTGGTAATGCTTTCATAGGATCTCTGACTGATCAAGCGTCAACAATGGAATTCAATCGTAAATAAGATTCATAATCATGGCGTCCAACAAGATACGAAAACTGTTCTGTTTTCGCGTCATCTAAAGTCGTAGAAATATCCAATTTTTGGAGCCATGTATCCACCCCATTATCAGAGCCCTGTTTATACAGAAATCTACATTTCGTAAGACAGCAGAGTTCTTTGTCAAAGTAGAAAAGGTGGAATAAAAAGTTGAGCTGCATTCAAAGTATCTGAACAAGAGACCACTGCTATAAATGTTGTAGATTTAGATCCTGTCGTGTTTATATTAATCTTAACTGCGCTATTTCCAGATATTTCAAATAGTATTGCTGTTACTCTGTAATTGCCATTTACTGTCACAAATCGACCAAGAAAACTTTCTGAATCTCGCCTGAATAAAGCCAAATTTACTTCAGAGCAAAGCACACTTGCACACTTTTGTTCTGGAATTAACGTTCCTGGCATTCACCTGACAGATACTATAACCGAAATCCAAATAACCAAGTAAATATTTCCAGTTGTACTGTTTGAAAAGCCTATTATTTTAGCATGGACGATGGTGTATATACCGACACAGCTGTAAGCCACACGTGCTTAAATAATTAACACTAGTAAGTTGCCCATTTATCAATCTTCTGGAATATTTTATTTTGTCAACCAACAATCTCCCATGATTAAATCTTACACATGGAAAACAAGTTCTTGAATACACACAGTCTGTGATCGATCTGCATCCACTTGGCTTGTTCGCATGTCCTTCTACATTTAAAGTTGAAGTACCCCTTGATACACTTAACCATTTATATCATGATGGATTTAATTCAGAGTTAAACTTTTTTCTGGAGCTTTTAATCACTGCATGAAGTTTTTTTCTTCCATTTCTCAAAAACATTACAAAATCGTCATTTGGATTCCAAAATCTCCTAAACTGTAAAATACTATAACAGTTGAAGATTGAATAAAAACACTTTCGTTTCTATGGTAACGACATGCTAAGCCAACTATGATAGGAATAATAAATATTGTAAAATGTAGTACCGGTACCATACCTACAATAAGCTTTCGCTTTTTGTATCCTATTGCATTTATTATTACTGAATGTCGAAATGTTTATTTACAGGTATTTTTCTTCATGCTGACAGGAAGATTAGTAATTGACTGGCAATTAAGAAGGAAAGAGGCAAATGAAATAGTTGCAGTTAATGGAGAAAAGAAACAAAACTGAATAAGCAATAAAGAAATAAATGGACACACAGACACCTTAGAAATCGAACGTATGTTATCATCTTTTTAAGCATTTCTTTCTAAGTATCGGACGATGTAATCTTCTGTATTCAAAATGACGTGACATGTGCTGGTGTAGAAGATGCTTATGAATCACTGTACATCAAGATAGCCAGTGATCCTGAAGTATAAATTATGAAACAGGCCTTGATGTTTATGATCAAATTGTAATTTAATTTTATATCAAATCTACGGTACTTTTTGACGTCTGAATGAGTTCTGTTTGATTTCTTTTGAGCTCAAAATATTTCAGGTTATAGCAACTTTTTTTTAGTTGATTTAGAGATACTGTACTTATATTTATGTAAGGTTATGCTATGAGTTCCTATTTGATACCAGTATGAATGTGTCAACTCAGAATTTGGCTATTTGTGGTCTGGTTTAGATTTTGAAGATAAACCCCCACATTTATTACTTATTACTATTTGTTAATATGAGACTACGGTACGTACGTTTTACCTATTCAGTGTTCAACAAGTTTTGTTGTGTTATATTGCTCATAATATAATTATTTACAACTCAGTAGCACACCTTTCAATTGTATATATTATTATGTATGTAGAAATTTTTAAATCTGATGTACATACGATTCATTAATGTGTTTTGTATTTTATTTGAATATTTTGAGGTTAGAAACTATGGAAGAATTATTTGCATTCAATTTAAATATAAAACAAAGTTATGATTTTGATAGTACAAACAGGAAACACTTTTATGTTATTTCCGTTTATATAGATAATGGAGAATTTTAATAATCAGGAAATTATGCATAATCACCAGATATTACTTTTGTGTATAATTTTATTAACCTTACTAATGCTAACATATAAGTTACAAGTACCTACTTTACTGATATGTTAATATTCATGGGTTTATTGAATTTATAAGGAATTATTATTCATTACCAGAAGTAAGCAATTACAGTATGTTACCAGTACTGGTACCCATATTTATTAATGAATATGCAATACTCTAGTAGAAATTTAGATGGAGTTAAGTGGAGCTTAATTGTGATGGTAGGCATACATTTTGCAGATATAAAGAAATATTTTAATGGGATGTGGATTATACTATGTCAGAGGTTAAGTGAATGTTTACCTCTTTTTTTGGACAAAATATAAAATATAATACAATTTTCCTCGCGTCTGAGAAATATCTTATGACTGGGGACTGATATAAAATAAAGAAATTTTGCCAAAATACGAAATTAATCTTGGCAAAATATAAAGAAAATATTTCAATACTGGTACCAAAATCTTTTTGTTCCTAAACAATTTGGAGCAGATTTATATTACTGTATTATTCACAAAACAAGCCTTTAGAAATATATTATTATTTTTGTCTATATTTAATATGCTACAAAATGAAATACAATAAATTTGCATAATTAAACAGTTCTTCAGCATCATGCTTGCGGGAACTAGGTAACTCGATTTTTTTATTTACACTGAAGAGAACAAAAAAAAAAGTTCTGACATTGGCTGGACTCAACACAGATTACAATACAACATGAGTAGGTTTTCTATATTTTCTGACAAAAGATTACACCTTCTATCAGCTAATATTATTTTGTACAGATCCAGAAACAAAATTTGTGGCAATGAATTTTGTTTCTGAGTCTGTACAATGAAAACCCGTGAAGTTGAATAAAGAGGAGAAATTAAGTATACAACAAAACTGATGGTTGAAATCTGTTTAAAACATTAATCTGTAAGGATAAAAATAGAATGGCAACACTGGATTCGAAAGAATAAGCAAAGTTAGAACAGGAACCATTAAATTTATTTTGTTTTGACTTCTCGAATTCAATGACATTATGAGTTCAAGGATTCTAAAGGGGAATTCGGAGATTTCATTTGCCCTTGGGAATCCTAGAATGTTAGTGGAATGGGTGGCTTGGGTTTTTTCAAATATTTCGTGGAAAACACCTCTATTGTCTCCTTTTAATATCTGAAAAGCCCAGTTCAGTGATAGTTATAGAAATATTAATGGAAGGAGAAAAATCGTGCAAAATATGAATATGAAGATTTTTATGAAATTTGAACATTTGACTGAACATTATGAAATATGAACATTTTATCTACGTAAAGATCAATTTTTAGTCCTACAGGAGAAAAATTCGCTTTGAGACTGGGGATCGAACCCGGGTCCTTGGTTCTACGTACTAAATGCTCTAACCACTGAGCTACGCCGAAGTTCAATGGTACGTAAACCAAGGACCGGGTTCGATTCCCAGCGCCAGAGCTAATTTTTCTCCTCTAATAAACATTTTATGGTGTTAATTGCATTCTACACACAGTGAATAAAAATCCTCATTCCCATACTGCTAGCAAGAATGGTATGTATGTACGTATCCAATGCCTACCCACTTTACATGATTCGGGTTCCGCATATTGCGGATAGATGGCAGGATTGTGACCCATTTTCTAGTTGCACACCATTTGGCAGGCCACGCTGTACATGATATGTAACTGTGGATTGTTATGTCATGTGTTAGGGTGATTGGTTTAAAATATGAAATTTCATATTTTTCCTGTCTCTAGATAATAACATCAGGCACATAATCCAACAAAGAATTATTAGTCAAATCAGAAACAAAGATGCGGAGAGAGGAAAGGTTCACTATACGAAAAAAAACGGAAGGCAAACCTACACAAACCAAGAAAAGATGCAGTAAAGTTCAAGTTCAAAGTAGGACACAACTGTATTCCCTAATATTAATACAAAATATAAATTTCTGACAGAGATGGAAAGATCTTACAGTTTTACATTGAGATTCTAACACGAAATTATTTAGAAAAGTATTCAGATGTCAACTGAAAACAGACATAAATTTCTCAGTGGGACAATGGGTACCAGAATTATATGTTCATCTTCACCTGCAGATTAATAGACAAACAGTAAACTAAGAACTACTCTAATCTAAATCTCTGCTATGCTATAACATAGTAGACTATATTCTTTAATCAAATTGATGGCTCAGAAATGGTTAATATAACTTTCTGTTTATTTGATAAGCTCACTAATATTAATGACATTCGTCACGTGATTTGGTAATTATGCATAATAACCAATTTATCTAATTCTCTGTGATGTATATATATTTGAATGTCACACAGGAATTGAATTCCTGTCAACTCGTAAGACGATAGTGCTTAGTGAACATTGTCTGCATATATATAAAAACAATTATCTCTGTTTTGTTAAAGACAATGGTGTACTTATCAAGATTAATAGTATAACATCTTGATAAATAATTTATTTTAAGGTAGAGAACATTTACAACGTAGTCCGAGATTAAAAGGGGTATCTTTTTCTACTGCCTACAATACTACTGCAAAAGCAGTGCTTTTTGTGTTATACATGTTAAATTGTGAAATATGTATGTGTAAGTTCTAAAGACATCCCAGTGATTGTAAAATCCTTTAATTTATTATTGTTCATGTTGTGTGTGAATATTTTATTGCAAATTTGTATTTTATGTTTTTGTTTTTTGTCTGTTCAACATCAGTGGTGAAAGTAGATTTTTATTTTTACCAGTATGCCTAGGCATCTGTAATATTTTGAGATATAAATTGTGGTGTCGTGGAGCATACATCTAAAAATCTAAATGTAGTGCATTTTATACATTTAGTTATAAAATTCTTTTATGGCTTACAGTGGCGTATGCAGAATTTTTATCGTTAGTTTGTCGTTATTAAAGTTGTTTACAATTTACATTATCGGTATTTTATTTTAAATTTCATATTATTGTTATATTACGGTATTTATTAATATTATACTATGTTCTAATAGAACATATTCATGAATATCCTTATAAAATTTTTGAAACATAATTTTTTCACATCCCTCCAATTTTTAACAAATTTTAACTTCTGTTTAATTTTGTATAATAAAAATGCTTGTGTTATTATTACACTTACACAGTAATTATATTATATATATTTAGTCAACAGTTATTTGTATATGATAGGTAAGATGCTTTACTTTACATAACAGGAAAATTCATAGATACAATTGAAATATATGTATTTATCCATCTTGAATCTTGTGTACACTACTGCGTGTTCAGTTCAAAGTGTGTCATGGCTCGCTGCATGTCGTCATGTGGCTAGTCAATGAGCCTAGAGAATTTAATCTTCCTACACTTCTGCAGAGGCGTATTACTTACGTGCCAGAGAAGTTGCCTAGCAAGTACGACGTTCATTCTGAAGAGTACTTACCGATATGTACAGTAATGCCTGTAGTGGCAGAAATGTGAACTGTTTGGAAACACATACTGAGGTAAGTTTTTTTCTTTCTGTCAGGATATGGGGAGAGGGTTAAGACGATTACTTACGTATTTTTTGACATTAATTTCGACGGTCAACATGGACACGGAACATTTGATTTGTATTGTGGAATGTCGTGGTACGCAACCGATGATAACAAATACCCTGCGTATGACTTGGCCGCGCAGAACACAGTTCGAAAGAGGTTATGGTAGCACACAGACCGTACAGACCGCCATCTGTTGCTACGACGTTCAAGTTATACCGTACACGTTCTCAAGTTCAGTTTGAACGCCTTGATTAATAGGCAACTTCTCTGACACAAAAGCTGAAACTCACTTCAAATCGCTGACTCACAACAGTGACGTCATGACACACTTTGAAATGAACACCCAGTACTTTTAACACTTATATATAAATGATTGATTAAATGGTAAGCTTACTAGTGTTAATTATATAAGCACATGTGGCTTACAGCTGTTTTGGTGTATACTATACACCATCATCAGAGCCTACTAGATCTCGGCATCATCTCGACATCACTGCCTATTATAGGGGAGCGTTTGCATGTTGAAAAGTGGAGTCAAATAGTGTGTGTGTTCTGAAATTGATCTGTGTGTTGAGAATTTGATTACATACATACAATAACATAAATACAGACATGGAAATCCTACACATACAACCCAAAAACCAAAAACTCAACACACTAGAACAATAGGAAATATACAGACACACTAAAACACACCCTAATCAAATTCTCAACACACAGATCAATTTCAGAACACACACACTATTTGACTCCACTTTTCAACATGCAAACATACCCCTACAACAGGCAGTGATGTCGAGATGATGCCGAGATCTAGTAGGCTCTGATGATGTACAGTATACACCGAAACAGCTGTATGCCACACGTGGTTATATAATTAACACTAGTAAGTTTGCCATTTAATCAATCATTTATATGTATTTCTTAATTTCAAGGGGGGAGGGGAGAGGTTCAAACCCGGTATCCCACCCTTCTTGCGTACGCTCCTGATGGCATACAACTGGAATATCAGCAATATATGAAAATCAAGATAAAAGTCAAAGTTTTTTACCGTACAAATTCTAAATAAAATCATTGTACTGTTTTGAACAAATGTATGTGACTACATATTGTTATTTTAGATATGTTCATAAGCAAACTGGTAAAAACACATCTTTTAAGTACTGGTACTGTATCTATTGTGAAAGTAAATATTTTGGTAATGCACTTGAAAGGTATCAGTAAACACCTGTATTTGCTGACCATATTATTATTCACTCTTTCATAAGTATTGCCTTAAGAAAGAGTAAGTAAAAGATTTGACTAATTGTTAATCATTCCACCCAATGTTTCTTATGTATAAAGTATTCTCCTGAAAGTACAGGATGAGCTGTAAGAATAATTATTATAAAATGCATTCATAGCTTTGTAGATGCAACAAAGATAGACTTCTCTAACTGCAACTTTATTAACAGAAACTGATAATCAAAGCTAGAGTAAACCTATAAGATAACAAAGCACACGTAACAAATGTTAAATTTTATTGAAAGAAAAGAGAACAGACACACAGACATATGCAGGGTGATTCAGGATCTCTGCAACAAACTCTGGGATCGATAGATCTTGCAATGAGGGCCATTTTTCGTAAAACAACCCATGTTCTCCAATGCCTTATTTAGGAGCTAAGCGACATCGAAACAAAGACAGGTTTTAGTGACATTCACAATTATGAAATGAATTATTTTTCAAGTATGTTTGCTGACAAGTTACAGGTGCCCAAAGTGTCTACCCTGAACCTGATTACATTAATTACACTGTCGTAGCAGTGGTTATCGGCCTGTGTCGAATTTGATCAAAAGCAGCTAATACTCGCGTAGTCGGTTCCTCTCTGGTGTCAGTTCGAGTGCTGTATTACTTCCATGTCCCAAAAGAAAAAACAAGATTAAGGGCGTGAAGTCGGGTGATCACGCTGGCCATGCAGCAGGTCCGGCTTTCCCTATCCATTACTCCCCATAGATGTTATTAAAACCTGTCTTTTTTTTCAATGTCGCGCAGCTTCTACACAAGCTATCAGAGAACATGGGTTGTTTTATGAAAAATTATCCTCATTGCGAGATCTATCGATTCCTAGAGTTTGTTGCAGAGGTCCTGAATCACCTTGTATAAAAATATATTCTGGTGTAAGCAAACTGTACTGGAACTGAAGACACGTTCTGAGGAAGAAAATAAAAACATTCATACATCATTTTGACGAACAGTCTCAGAATAGAAGCTATTCTACTCTAAAATAATTATATTGTAATTATTGTCTTTGCAATCTTAAATTACACATAAGCAAATAACAAAAGAAATCTATATAGGTATGTGTTCTTAAATCAATAATTACTTCTTTTTAAATAGATTTATTTTATGGGAGAGAAATTAAGTTCCAACTAGTATAAGTAAAACGTGAAACACGTGGATGAGCTGCTGCTTTTAGAAAAATCATGGCCAACTTTAATTTATAAAACAAACATAAGCATCAGAGAATGAACATTTTCCATTGTGTGAGAAAATGGGAGTAAAAAATGAAGGCAGAAAGTGCCACGGAAATGATATATTTTTCGGAAATAATTTCACGATTACAAAAACACTTTTTTATTTTCGAAAACTAAAGTGTCTTTGATAAAATGGTGTATTAATATTAATTTACTTTCTTCTCATGAATATACTGCCAGTTCCTGTACATTCAATCGAAACATATTGTGTGTAAAAATAAAAGTTGCAATAACAGCTCCATTTCACCAAAAGGACATTGTTTATATCTGTGTTGCAAGCTGAACTGAGCAAGTCTATTTTCACCACTGCGTAACATAAACATCCAGGCCTTTCGTAATAATATTCCAGGCGTTTCATTTTTTCTCCAAAATATTTCCATCCCCCCAAAAAAAGAACCAAAAAAAAAAAATAATAATGAAAACTAAAACTACATTTAAATTTTCAAATTCTAACAAGGAGTTTAATGGTGATACCCGTTTACTTCCAGTTGTACCTATGAAGATATTCTTTGTACAGGTTGGTTGTTCTAGTCAAGTTTTATGATGAATATTATAATAATACTACGCTTAGTGGTTAAAGATATAATGCACATTTCATAAGAACAAGTTTCAGTTTACTTACTTTGGAAACAGAAATTATGGTGTTTCTAGGTAATTAGACGGAATATTAATATGTAATTTATCTGCACTTTATATCGAGAAATTAATACCAGTCCAACAATGAAGTGTAATGACGTCATTGTAATGAAAAAATAATATGAAAAAAAAAAGTTGTTAGGAACTTCAGTTTACAATAAGTGTAAGTAATTATTTTCTTATATATGTATGCCTGTGTACACAAATATTCACATTATTTTATTAATATTAGAATAATATACATTGCGTTAAAGCCAAAGGTAACAAACCATGCGAGTAAATAGTGATCATAAAATCAGTCAGAAAAACTCTCTGTGTACAGTTTTAAAACAAATATTGGTAAAGGCTTTAAATGCTGGCATCAGTATCCGAAATAAAATTCCCCTCCCCCACCAAAAATAACCATTATAATGGTTGAAAATGACTATTTACAATAAAAAGTAAATAATGAAAGTTCATTTATTAATTAATTTTTCCTTTCTTTAACGCAACTGGATATTATTCAATGTTTAAACACGTTTACTTTTCATGGTCTAATTAAATTATTTTCAAACACAATTTATTTTGTAACTCGGCACAGATGCTGCAGAAATAAGATAGAAACGTATTTAGGTTTTTATTTTTACTCATTAAATCAGTGGCATGACAGAAATATCACTCAGTAGTAGCAAGAATTTTGCATTGAAAATCCTTGAACATATTTGCACAGTTCTATCTAAGCACATTTTTTTCTATATTGTGATCAATTTTGAATGTAACTTTTTATGACGACTTTTGCCTATTTCCCCCCCACATTCCAATACAGCGTAAACTTCTCCATATTAATAACAATTGTCTGTAGAAAGTTGGTCGGCAAGGAAAGTTTTGAAAGGCCAGAAATGAATAATGTTACTTAAAAATTACTGGTACTGTTTTTAAAATACTGGCTTACTTATGTATTTGTTTACTGGACGAATACTCAATGTTCAGAAAAGTACCCAATCACAAACAACACATTATAAGTATAGAATTGCAGGGGCGAATGCTAGTCACGAAAGTTAGGCTTGCTCTTTTATTCATAGGGGAAGATGGGAGGATATAATAATTCATAATTAATAAAAATAATCAGACCCACATAAATCATTTATTTTATAATTATGAAATCATTATGAGTCCATGGATCATATTCGCTTATCAGATGTAGAAGTTCGATATAATATTATAAATATGGCCAACAAAACAGTTTATTTAGTTTTTTCGACCCTGCCAACCAATGCACATTGTTGTATTGAGCTGCACTGAACGAGCGCACATATTCTCTATGTCTGTCTTCTGTTGAATAGTCCTTCGGGAAAATGGATTTAATAATAAGGTTTCAATGACACACAATTCCGAACTCATTGCAATTCTTCAAATTAATGTTTAAGAATTAATAATACATGCAGCAGCTAACATATGCATTCCGCTCATACAATTACATTGCACTCGCAAATCACAGCACATTCCCGCTGTCAGTACTGGTCTGTGTAACGTTAAATAGTTGTTGGTGTAGCTCTCGGACCAGAGCTTCAAACAACACTTAACAGAAGCATGTGCGCCTAGGACGGACCAAGGAGGAAGGTACTTGCACGTGCATCATATCCTCGCTGTTTCTACGTCTTTTCTGTAGCTCCAAGAAACGAGCAAGAGTTGCGATACTTGCGGTGTGCAACCTGCGGATGGTATTACGCCTATACAGTATTCCAAAAATCAAAATAAATTTTAATGTATGTAACGCCATTTTGAGAAATACACATTCTACGAAAATATTGGACTTGCGCAGCAAGCATAGCATGCCCTGAGAAATCGCCCCTGCAGAATTGCAATCAATATTGGAAACAGTTGAAGGTCCTTTCTCAATCACACCCTGTGTAGTTTCAAATTATGGTCTTAACTGATAATAAAGAATAAAATGTATTTACGAAACATTACTTAAAAAATTAGTGAAATTTAATATATTATTTATTAGTATACAGTTAAAATAACTAAATAATAATAATAATAATAATAATAATAATAATAATAATAATAATAATAATAATAATAATGTAGCCCATGGAGGGAAAGGCCTCCCGTTCACATGCCTCAGCAGAGGTGAACGATCATCCAAGCAGTACGTGAGTATGGTCCTTCCAGCCATTACAGTTGGCGTACAAAACCGGATTATGCTACTTAATGTAGCTTCCCCAATTCGTCATGATGCTGAGTGGGCACTGGGCGAAATTTCGCGAGAAAAAATTTCTTCCTCCATAAGAATCGAACCATTGCTCATTTTAGACTGCTAAGCAAAGTTACAATGAAAATGTATAATTATGACATAAACTCCATTTAAGTACCTAATTATTCTTTGTTCAATATTACAATATAATATGTTTAAATATGGTAACTTTCAAGAACACGTGATTTATGGGTGAGAGCTGGTTTGAATTTGCAATCATTTCCCAAGTAATGGTCAAGGGAATATATTCACTCCATATTCTATTTTAATATGGTACATATTATGTAAACGTAATACCAATACCATAACGGAAAGATGAAATTTTTCATTTTCAATACCGTACTGTAGCAAATAAATTTTATACTTCCATTTAAACAAAGTAAATTATACAAAAATTCGTTCACACATGTTGACATACACATTAAGGGGGAAGGTATACCATTGGCCTGTAAAAATTTAATGAAATTCATTTTTATTTACATCTCAGCTACTTTAAAAGCTAAATGAACAAATTTTTATAAAACACTATTCAGAATATTAAAATAGCTAATAATTACCTGTAAGAATAATATCAAATTTTCTTATTTTTTTTACAACCGTAAAGCATTTACATAATAAAATATACAATTAATTAAATATCTGAACGATTCTTTTACTGAAATGTTTTAAAGACCTACATCAACAATATAGTCTAGGATCTTTTACCTATTTCTTCAGGAAATATATTAACTATTTCAATATTCTGGATAGTGTTTTATAAAGTATAATGTATGTACATTAAGCATGAAAAGTTTTGCTCGTTTAGCTTTTACAGTAGCTGAGATAAAAAAAAAATTAATTTCACTAAATTTTTGCAGGACAATGGTGTACCTCCTCCCCTTAAGCAGAACTAAAATGTTATTGTGGGAAGTAATCTATAATCCAAAAATATATATTTTTTCGAATCTAATTTGTTGCTTTTACTTTCTGTATGCCAATGTGATATATTAATTATTTATCTTTGTTTCTTGAAATTGTATAGAAAATGTTTATGAAATAAGAAATTTACAATACCAAAAGAAAAGACGAAGAAACAAAACAGAAGCTCTACAGCAACCAGGTATTGGATTCAAGGTTAAAGTTGAATTGGAGAGTTTGTTATATAAAACAGTACCATTCATAAGAAATTAAGCATCACTCTGTAAGTTTTTTCTGGAGAGAGAAAAAAGAAACTTTATTTTGAAACATGTATAAAGTACTGATAAAGTCCACAATTACTCTATGCTAACGTAGCAAATTTGATTCCAGTTTGTCAGATAAGTTATAGAATACTGAACAATGAATAAATAATATATATGCACTGTATTGGACATTACTGATTTGGCCATATGTAACTTTTTTATATTCTACATAAAATAAGTGATGTAAATTATTACAAATTTAAAGATGAATCAAATTCAAACATATTTCCAACACTTAAGGTACATTTTCCTTGGTGCGACTATTGCGATGATCGTTCAACGATTATCATTGAACGACAATCGTTGGTTATAAAATATACCATTTTGCTCGGAGCATCTACGATTTGTTGATTTTCACTAGTCGTTCACTCCAGTGAGTGAGAGGTTGGGGGTTGGAGAAGGTAAGAAGCAAGAGAAATGCACAGCTATCATTGCAAGCCACAATGTGCTCATGAGTCTCATTTTCGCCACGGCTGTTCTAGAGGAAGATTGTGCTTAACAGAATGAGTTTAATGAGTAGACGTAAAAGATTACTTAACTGCCTTTGATTGAGGAGACGGAAGACGACGAAATACTTCTCCATACGTATGGGATGAAAAGAGCCAAAAAAACACCGTCTGCTTGAGCTCAATAATGAAGAGAGACTGTATCAAAAATTTAAATAACTTAATTTTCCAACTTTATTGACAAACTCAGCTCATATATTGTCCTTGACCCTTTGATCCTTGTAGGACGCATGTGACAGCTGCCACGTGAGGGATAATTCGCCACTTCCTCGAGAAGAATTTCATCATCCGCGTCAGAAAACGAAGGAGCCATGATACACGTTTTTCTCACAATAAACGTTAGCGACTATATTCAACCTTTTCCTGAACGACTATTCAAGACGTACGATCGTCGTTAACGAAATACAAAGAAATAGTGCTCAACGATCATCGTGATAGTAGCACCGAGGAAAACGTACCTTAAGTATGTGGAAAATAAGATTTGAATGCGAACATGAAATGCATGTACCATTACTGTCGATAGAAACTTACCTATTTTCTATTTTGTCAGAAATTCTTACTTCTTACAAAGCAAAACAAATTAATCTATAAAAGACTGTACTAAAAATTTGTCCCCATTTAAGTGATAAAAAAATAAACATAATAGCTCAAATAAACACAAATAACAATAAAACCTAAAAAAAAAAAAGTTACATATAATGTCTATGAAAGGTTTTTACCAGTTACATAAAATTGTTAAGTGTATTACTTGGTCTCTAATAAAATAGGCCTAATATAAACAAATTATTTGTTTTGTTAAACTCGACTTGAAACTTGATAATTTTAATACTGTGTAAATATGTTTCATTCTACTTCAATTGTGTTCTTTGGTGATAAAAGAATCGTGTGAAAATTTATCTTTATTGTTCTTGTTGTATTTTCAATATCACACTAAGTTTTATAATGTTATGAAGAAAGTATTTCGTCATTTGAGGGTAAAAGTAATGCCAGTATGTTCTAATTCTTAAAGATGAAAGACGTAGATACTTTGTAAATCCATGATCAAAGCAGAAAAGAAAAGCTTCTGCTGTAAATAAGGATATTAATTTTTTCTGAACATTTTAAACAAATTCCTGTTAAGTAAAAATCTTTCAAGCAGTGAAAGTTACATGATGTATTTCGGCAAAATTGTAAAACTTGCATTGTTCTGCCTTTGAAACATGTGTCTGAATATTTAAAATTCATTACATAGTTAACAGTTAATTAATATTACATCATACAATCAATATGGTTAATTTATTATTTAAATTGTCTCCTTACATTCGTACCTTTCATAACTCCAACTTCAATAGACATTGTTTACTTATGGTTAAATTATTTACATTTTAAATCCCGAATAAGAAATTAAAAATACGAGAGAATGAATTTCATAAGTATTGTCCAACTCTGTTACAGAGTTATATGGAGTTACTTCAGAATTACTCCAAGAATTATAAATGATGATTACCAGTCTTGCTAACTGCTGCATTACTGTCAGTTTATTCTGCTAATAAAAGTGGAATAAAATTATTGCAATAGCCAAGTTAGATAAAATTATCTTAAAGTAGATGTTAAAAACATATCTAACTCGTGTTTCAATATCAGTACCTAGTTATTTAACACACACAGAAGATATGCAACAATTTTATAACGATTTTAGACATGAATTAGTGCTTCAATCACTCAGTCTCATTTTCATGAAATGGATGATACTTACAGGTAAAGCAATACAATATCAGAAATAAATATAATTTTGATTTATTTTTTTTTCATTATTTTTGTTATGAAAATTATAATAAAGTTTAAAGTGACTTTTCCAGTGATAATTAACAGTTTATTTGTAAGCTCTATAAATCTCATGATAATTGTTATCCTGTAATAAAACTCACACGCATATATTATATTTTGTATTGTTTACAAAATAATTACATTTGGAATATATTCAATGGTTCTGGAGTGTTTAGTCACCATACTTGAAACATTAAAACGTTAAATATGCAAAATTACTTGAATTTGCAGTAGAATCCATTTTATTCAATCCTCAGGTAATTCATTATTGTATTTATTATTTAAGTTCTGTTCATTAGTATTTATTGACGAAAACAAAAGCTTAGTATCTTCATAGCCTTTTGTATAGTAAATACAACACTCTGCATATGTGGACAAAGCTATTGTTTTTGTTTCTGATGTAGTTAATTGCCTATATTGATTTAAAATAATAATAAATTAAAAAGCCTGGATAAGTATTTAATTATAATACACTGTGAGAAAGAAAGTGGAAAACACAATTCAAGAATAATATTTGCATGCAATTTAAAAGTAAAATATTAAATTGTGATACTAAGAGGTCGGAGAAAATATTCTGTTATTACGAGATGTACAAATCACCACTACAATAATATTATCTTTGAATATGACTGTAAATGGTGGATATAATATACTCTTAATTTTTCAACAATATCTAAATATGAATCATGTTGCAGATTAATGTTGGCCATGAAAGTTAAAACAATGATAGCAAGAATTTGAATTGATGGAGATTAAGGCTGTGTTGGTTTTAGAAATGAATTGTCAGGTTTTAAATAGATTTTATGTTAAATATAATATGGTTTTAACTCCATGTTTTAGCTAAGATAACTAAAGATTGCTTATTTAGATATTTATTTATATTTAAGTAAAAGATCCAGTGCTTTCATACATTACATTAACAATGATTAGTGTAAGATAATTCTAGAGAATTTATTTAATATCGTATTATATCCTGGCTGTTAATACAGCCAACTGAGAAGGGTTCTACTGTAGTAAGTAAGATCACATAAGTAAATACGTCACTGTACATAGTATTATGACATCAAATTTTGTAAATGGCTCAATAACATGTGTACATTGTTTCTGTTCATTTTATGTGATGTGTTGTATCAGGTAGTTGTTGCAACTTCAAGTTGATTGTATGTGACATGTCCTCGAACATTTGTAACCTTATTAACAATTGTTACTTAAAAATCTTAAATCTAAAGAATAACGTGTTTTCAACATAAAAAAACCTCTCTTTTATCCCTCTGTATACTTCCTTCCTCAGAAATAGTCTTAAAAGAAGGAAACAACTGTAACTTGGAAGGAGCTTCCTTTTGACAATTTCTAATGATGTAAATATGTCTAAAAGCACAGCATTTAGAAGACGCCATCTGTCTTTGTTATGAGGTGAGAAATGCATGAACCAGTCAACAGGAATAGCAACTGGGACTAATAAATAAGTAATTTAATGTCATTTTTCAGTATCATGCTGTAGAATACTGTCTAAAATAGAAACTCGCTGTTACCTTGCTGGAAAAAATATAGACTCGAAATATATTAATTATGTTTAAATAATCTTTAATGTACTTTTTTTGATTTCAATATCTGGCATAAAAGTAGCAGCTGGCATCTCATATCCTTTGCTAGCTTGTCCATTCGTTGTTTTATTGAAAACCATGGTCTGGCACTTTAGGAGTAGTTGTGATTTGTTAATTTCAAGCTTGCATACCACCGTGGTATTTCTATAATTATCACTAACTTCATGGCATGGCGCCTCAAGAAATCTGCTGCACTGATTTGCTAATTTCAAAACTTGCGTAGATTGCCTTCACATAACACTAATTTTATGATGTGGTGTCTTAAGAATTCTGCTGCACGGATTCACTAATTTTAAAATTCGCTCAGACGTAATGCTAGCAGTTTGCTAGAGGAGGGAAATATTATTACTTTTCGTGCATTCATGAATCTCGAGTCCAGTTACATGTTATAGATTCTATTCCAATTTCAGCTAAAGAATGTGAATGAGAATTACTGTAATGAACGATATCTGCACTAAGAAAAGGAATAATGTTCCAGTAAAAGAGTTGTTAGGCTTTAGTTCCTAAAAAGTGTTGGGCCACCAAGTCAGCATTTAATTTCTTGCCTTATGTACAATAGTGACTGTGATCTGGAAGGAGATCTGCAGAGGCAACTGCATGACGAAGAAGTAACTTTGGAAAAGAAGTGCAGTACGAGTCCATACAGAATCTAGTCTGACCAGAGAGATTTCAACAGTAGGCTAGAGTCTGTGTGATGTATCTTGTCTCACTGTGAAAAGAGAGAGAAAGGAGATATGTCTTACTTCGTCTGTATTATTATGGCAGTGGAGCAGTGCCGTCCATCCATCCAGTGGCGGAAGGGACCAATTGATACATTCTGTAGCGCAAAATAAAATTACAAAATATCTCTCTTTGTACTGTGTAGTTCAGTCTGAGCTTGTCTTTCAAGAAATTGAGTTCCGGTAGCCTGTACAATGACAAGGTTTTGAAAGGAATCCTGAAAATTTGCAACCCTCCTATAATCTCCACCCTCATTTGAAGGGACTTGGTTTTATTGCTACTGAGACAAGATAAACCTTACCAGGTATAACCCCTAAAATTTGTTTCCAACTACAGCACTGGTCACTATACAGCGTGTAACAACTTTAATGTTTAGAATTTCTGGAACATGTTCCCTGACACATTCTACGTTGATTAAACCTAACATACCTATATCCGAAATTGAGAGGTTACAGAGATAACAGAGCTGGAAAAAATAGAACTTCTTGCAGCTCCAAGCATTATACCGTTTATACAAGGCCTATTTTATGGCGTTACTAAGTAGAGATACATAAGAAACATTTGAAAAGCAGTGAATGAAGGAAATTTTTACTTTTAAGAGAAATTAAATTAAAATTGTTTAGGTTGCTAAGGAAACGAAACAGACAACAGTTTAAAATAACAGTTGTGAGAAAAATAAACTGTATTGTGACTAGTCTTTTTATTGAGTTTTGACCATTAAAACATGCCTTTTGTGTACACACATCAGGAATACGCCGACATAGTTCATGTGTATGGACTGTGTGATGGCAATGCAACAGCAGCTGTTTTGGCATATCAAGCACGGTTCCCAAATCGTAGGATTCCTAGTGCACAGGTATTTTCACGTGCCTATTGGCAAATTTCAAGAAGTACAGTGTTTGGAATCTTAAGGACATTTTTTTTCAACTTTGCACTGCTTCTTTCATACTCACAAGTAGTTGATATTAAAATGTAATATGGTACTAATAAAAATAATGACACAGACATGTCACTTTCGGAAATTGGTGTTACTTCTTTCAGTATTCAGCGATAAAATAAAACTCAAAAATTTAACTTTGGGGTACAAATACTCCAAACCTATAGAACTTTGGATATTGGTATATTAGGTTTAATCGACGTAGAATGTGTCAGGGAACATGTTCCAGAAATTCTAAACATTAAAGTTGTTACACCCTGTATATAGTAAGTGCTCAAACAAAAAGGTAACAAACGAAGTTAGTACAAAACAATAGAATATAAATATACTTTTGACCCCAAAGAAAAATGAGCAAGTTTAACAAGAACTGAAAGTACCGTACATCCACCATTCACTGATAAAAAGACTACTGGACAAGGATGAACCAAGTCTACTAACGTCTAGTTGTGACTGATGATTGTAATAATAATTAAAAAGGCTTCTGAGAAGACAGCACAAGAGCTGGCATTACATTACAGTATATACTCTCTCTGAAAATGCTCGATAAAAAATGTTCTGATAAACAGTCATGCCTTGTGGGCAACTGCACTTTTCCTTGAATACTCAGAAATTATATTTTGTTGTACACTTATTTATTTATTTATCAGAGCTTCCTCAAATCAGAGGGTGCCATTATACAAAGCATACAAAACAAAAAGAAAGGAACAAATAGACAATGAAAGATAACAGAGTAAGAAAAATGACAAACAAGTAAACAAACAAACAATGGAAGTTAACAGAGTAGGAAAATTGACAAACAATTGCAGTTAACAGAATAAGAAAAGTGACAAACAAGTAAAGAAAACAATGAAAGCTATAAGAAAAAGAAAGAGAAAAATGATATTGGTGCATCAGTTTTTTCAATACACTGAATTAGAGTCCATATAGGTGGTTCCGTAAGAGTTTGACTGACTCTTTAATTATGAGGCGAGCCAGTTCATTTAGAAAAGATTTGTGCAGTCCTAGGGTCTTACAGAATTGAGAAGAGAAGTTGGGTATCATTCCTCTTGCTCCAAAATCAATCCCATGACACTGATATCGTGAAGTTGGTATTTATCTTTATAATACAGGATGGCTGGAACATAAATTGCTCATTTCTCCTCGTGTACGTCTTCAGGCTGTCCTTTATATGTTTCAAAACTGATGGTGGGGTCAATGATCATACCCTGAGACAGGGATTATGTCAATGCATCTGTTACTGCCATTATCGGCAGTTCCGTGGACTTCTTCATAGACAATCCCATCTTTTATTATTTGAAATTTCGTGGTATGATGTTAATCTTGATATTTTGGGTTGATTAATCTTTTAACTGTTGGTAATGATAAAGTTGACATGGAGTTTTGTAAGCTTTTACTTTCCGTCTTAGCAAGACAGTCAGCAAGTTCATTACAAGATAATTCACTATGTGCCGGTACCCATTAAAAAAAACCAACCTTTTCCATCACTTAATTTTTTTTACTTTTAAGTGACAGATTGGTTGTTGTAGCAGTAATAACTACTTTAGAATTACTGAATATAATAGCTTGTTGAAAATAGAGATCTCGTAAAATAGATTTTGAAGTGTTGAATAGATGACTTCAACTTCTCACCAAAATTTATAGCTCCATAACCTAAGGATATATAAAAAGAGAGACGTGGACATATCAGCATCTGCTCCATTTTGGTGGACAGTAGGGATCCATCAGTCATTCTTTTTTAGCAATTTTAGAATATCTTTTATCTTTTGAGGTGTCACTTTTCTTGGTATCTTCTTGGTATATTATATTTTCATTGCTTACATAGGGTTAGTACTTCCAGAAATATCTACTTTTTATAAATTCTTAATTTTTGTTTTTCGTGCTTTTCCACACCATCTTTTGTCCTTTTCTCATATTCATAACAAAACTAGACGATGTAAGATATATAAATATTTTTACTTTTGTATATATCAGCATACAAAGTATATGATTATGTCTCGTGACGAGAATATTGTACGAAATGGAAATATAAAAATTGGAAATTAATCTTTTGAAGAGATGGAGAAGTTCAAATATCTTGGAGCAACAGTAACAAATATAAATGATACTCGGGAGGGAATTAAACACAGAATAAATATGGGAAATGCCTGTTATTATTCGGTTGAGAAGCTTTTGTCATCCAGTCTGCTGTCAAAAAATCTGAAAGTTAGAATTTATAAAACAGTTATATTACCGGTTGTTCTTTATGGTTGTGAAACTTGGACTCTCACTTTGAGAGAGGAACATAGGTTAAGGGTGTTTGAGAATAAGGTGCTTAGGAAAATATTTGGGGCTAAGAGGGATGAAGTTACACGAGAATGGAGAAAGTTACACAACACAGAACTGCACGCATTGTATTCTTCACCTGACGTAATTAGGAACATTAAATCCAGACGTTTTAGATGGGCAGGGCATGTAGCACGTATCGGCAAATCCAGAAATGCATATAGTGTTAGTTGGGAGGCCGGAGGGAAAAAGACCTTTAGGGAGGCCGAGACGTAGATGGGAAGATAATATTAAAATGGATTTGAGGGAGGTGGGATATGATGATAGAGACTGGATTAATCTTGCTCAGGATAGGGACCAATGGCGGGCTAATGTGAGGGTGGCAATGAACATCCGGGTTCCTTAAAAGCCAGTAAGTATATATCAGCATTCATTACAACAAAATTTCAAGTTACAGAAATTGCCATCCAACTTGTAATCAATATTCAAAATGAACTATTAATTTCCACTGTATTAAAATTTAATATTTAATTGTTAATTAAAAAATAAAATTAGATTTGACACTAATACTACAAAGACGAAATCAGATGCCAACACATACTATCACATGCACAGGAAAATGTATATATAGCTAAATAAAATATTTCTTTTATTTATTATAAATCAAGGCAAGTATACTTTATGTACATAGCAATACGTATCATTGTGAAGAATGCAAGATCCTTTTCACAATTATTTTCAAGCGTTTTCACAACGGCAACAAATTCAGAATGTTTAGTGACCACTACAGGAAGTAACTTACATGTGTACAATATTGTTAATTGGTATATACAACACACGCCTGCAGAAAAGCAAAAGCTGTTTCAAAATTTGAGGATGAATACAATTGAAAGGATATCTCAGGCCTATTTACTTAATAAGTTTATAAAGTTTATCAACAACAAAAATTGATAGTCGCATCTTAGGACAAAGCTGGACGCAGTTCAACTGTCATCTCCAGTCTGAAGTAACTTTAAAGCTTTCTGCAGATTTGTTATAGCTGTTGGGACATCGTCGTAGTTCAGTGCACTGCTTGCCCATTTGCAATATTTCTGGGCTTTAGTAATTTGCTGCGCGTTGAGTTTAGCTCTTCCTGAAACAGAAAAGGGTAATATGAAATAGTTGCAATACAACTACTGTGAAACTTAAAAAAAAAAGGAATATGAACAAAGTTAATTCAGTACTCAAATATTGTATTTAAAGTACTGTTGTCATTTAATGATGAAGAACTGTCTCTTAACTTCACTGCCTTTAATAAAAAAGAGTACCTAAGCTTTGTTTGGCCATGAAAAGAACAGCCTGAGGACTGTGATGAGATATCCCGACAATTTATTAATACTACGATAATTTTTCTCAAGAATCACATTCATCCCACGATAATTTATTCCGTGATAAATGAAGACCTCCCTGGAATAAAGGTGTAACCAACAAATCTATAACACACGTTTTAAGAGAAAGGGAAATAATTTCAGGAGCATATTTTGTTGGGCCAATATTTACTAGCTGAATCATTCGACTAATCGAGGATACAAGTTTATTCAGCCATTGGATGTAATCATTTATTGTTATAAATGAATGCTTCAAAATTACTTTTTCTACCTTAGTCACGTATTTCATTCCTTCGATGTTATACCCTTTTTCCAGGAAGGTCTCTGATTCGTCTCACCACTCTATCATTTGTAAGAAGAAGGCAAAAATTATTTGGAAATAATTTGAAAACCCACAACAATTTTTCACTGTTGCTTAACAACGTTCATCAATTTAAAGGACCAAATTATTTGGAAATAATATCGAATCATCCCACAACAATTTTTGGTCGTTGCTTAACAACAAGCATGAATTTAGAAGACCAAATTATTTGGAAACAATTTCAAATCATCCCACAACAGTTTTTGGTCGTTGCTTAACAACAGACATGAATTTAGAATTTAGAAGACCAAATTATTTGGAAATAATATCGAATCATCCCACAACAATTTCTGATCGTTGCTTAACAACAGATATGAATTAGAAGATCAAATTATTTGGAAATAATTTCAAATCATCCCACAACAATTTTTGGTCAGTGCTTCACAACAGACATGAAATTAGAATTTAGAAGATCAAATTATTTGGAAATGATATCGAATCATCACACAACAATTTTTGGTCGTTGCTTAACAACAGTCATAGATTTAGAAGACCAAATTATTTGGAAATAATTTCAAATCATCCCACAACAATGTTTGGTTGTTGCTTAACAGGCATGAATTTATGTAGAAGACCAAATTATTTGGAAAAAATTTCAAATCATCCCACAACAATTTTTGGTCGTTGCTTAACAACAGTCATTGATTTAGAAGACCAAATTATATGGAAATAACTTCAAATAATCCCACAACAATATTTGGTCGTTGCTTAACAACAGACATGAATTTAGAAGACCAAATTATTTGGAAATATGGAAATAATTTCTAATCATCCCACAACAATTTTTGGTCGTTGCTTAACAACAGTCATTGATTTAAAAGACCAAATTATTTAGAAATAACTTCAAATCACAACAATTTTTGGCCGCTGCTTAACAACAGACATGAATTTAGAAGACCAAATTATTTGGAAATAATTTCAAATCATCCCACAACAATTTTTGGTCATTGCTTAACAACAGACAAGAATTTAGAAGACCAAATTATTTAGAAATAATTTCAAATCATCCCAAAACAATTTGTGGTCGTCGCTTAACAACAGTCATTGATTTAGAAGACCAAATTATATGGAAATAACTTCAAATAATCCCACAACAATTTTTGGTCGTTGCATAACAACAGTCATTGATTTAGAAGACCAAATTATTTGGAAATAATTTCAAATCATTCCACAACAATTTTTGGTCGTTGCTTAACAACAGTCATTGATTTAAAAGACCAAATTATTTGGAAATAATTTCAAATCATTCCACAACAATTTTTGGTCGTTGCTTAACAACAGTCATTGATTTAGAAGATCAAATTATTTAGAAATAATTTAAAATCATCCCACAACAATTTCTGGTCGTTGTTTAACAACAGTCATTGATTTAGAAGACCAAATTATATGGAAATAATTTCAAATCATTCCACAACAATTTTTGGTCATTGCTTAACAACAGTCATTGATTTAGAAGACCAAATTATTTGGAAATAATTTCAAATCATCCCATAACAATTTTTGGTTGTTGTTTAACAACAGTCATTGATTTAGAAGACCAAATTATTTGGAAATAATTTCAAATCATCCCACAACAATTTTTGGTCGTTGTTTAACAACAGGCATGAATTTAGAAGACCAAATTATTTGGAAATAATTTCAAATCATCCCACAACAATTTTTGGTCGTTGTTTAACAACAGGCATGAATTTAGAAAACCAAATTATTTGGAAATAATTTCAAATCATCCCACAACAATTTTTGGTCGTTGTTTAACAACAGGCATGAATTTAGAAGACCAAATTATTTGGAAATAATTTCAAATCATCCCATAACAATTTTTGGTCGTTGTTTAACAACAGTCATTGATTTAGAAGACCAAATTATTTGGAAATAATTTCAAATCATCCCACAACAATTTTTGGTCGTTGCTTAACAACAGTCATTGGTTTAGAAGACCGAATTATTTAGAAGTAATTTCAAATCATCCCACAACAATTTTTGATCGTTGCTTAACAACAGACATGAATTTAGAAGACGAAATTAAGTATTTGGAAATAATTTCGAATTATCCCACAACAATTTTTGGTCTTTGCATAACAACAGACATGAATTTAGGAGATCAAATTATTTGGAAATGATTTCAAATCATCCCACAACAATTTTTCATCATTGCTTAAAAACAGACATTGATTTTGAACACCAAATTATATGGAAATGATTTCAAATCAATTCACAACAATTTTTGGTCATTGCTTAACAACAAACAAGAATTTAGAAGACCAAATTATTTGGAAATAATTTCAAAACATCCCACAACAATTTTTGGTCATTGCTAAACAACAGACATGAATTTAGAAGACCAAATTATATGGAAATAACTTCAAATAATCCCACAACAATTTTTGGTCATTGCGTAACAACAGACATGAATTTAGAAGATCAGATTATTTGGAAATGATTTCAAATCATCCCACAACAATTTTTCATCATTGCTTAAAAACAGACATTGATTTTGAAGACCAAATTATTTGGAAATAATTTCAAATCAGTTCACAACAAATTTTGGCCATTTCTTAACAACAGTAATTGATTTAGAATATCAAATTATTTGGAAATACAGTAATTTCAAATCTTCCTCCAACAAATTTTGGCCGTCGTTTAACAACAATTTGGAAGACCAAATTATTTGGAAATAATTTCAAATCATCCTACAACAATTTTTGGTCATTGCTCAACAATAGTCATGAATTTAAAAGAAAACTAAAATCGTTTGTAAAAATAATGCAGAAGCTGGAAATAGCAGCCCAGAAAAAGTAGAAATTTTGATAATATTGTGGAATGCCCACATCTCATGGCAACTGAGAAAGACAAACCCAAATTAATTTTCTTAATTAAATAACATAAACACACACACAACTCATAACATCGTCATCAGTTTCTCAAAATAAATATGGTGGCTATTTTGTTGTTCTGTATGGCAACAGACTTTCTCACCAGCATCCAATCAGAAAATTCCATTGAAACATTTAGCGCTTCTGGTGGCCAGGCAACATAACAATGGCCTGCCCAGTCATGCGACTGGAAATTCTCATCTCAGTTTCATTCCTTCTGAGGGGAAATATTGCTTCTTTACTAAAGGAAGCTGAATAGTATAGATGACCAAAATCACATTTGAAAGTGTCATCCGAGATGCTGCAGTAAGAAACGTTATAGCAAAAATAATTGAAGTGATTATAAAACAGATACAAAGCCGAAATTACAATAACAAGCAAAGACTTTCTTGTGACAGAATAAAGAACACATGGTAAATGCCAAAGAATTTCAAATAAAAATATCTTAACATCTGTTTACCTACTTCTATGTTCAAGGTGATTTCTACTCATAAAGTGCCTCAGTCCACACCTGTGGAGTATCGGATAGCGCGTCTGGCCGTGAAACCAGGTGGTCTGGGTTCTATTCCCGGTTGGGGCAAGTTACCTGGTTGAGGTTTTTTCTGGGGTTTTCCCTCAACCCAATATGAGCAAATGCTGGGTAACTTTCGGTGTTGGACCCCAGACTCATTTCACCAGCATTATCACCTTCATCTCATGCAGACACTAAATAACCTAGATGTTGATAAAGCGTCGTAAAATAACTTACTAAAAAAAAAAAAAAGTGCCTCATGATCACAAACAAGAATCCACGAAGGACCGTCGTCTCTATTCACAGTCAACTGAAAACAGATGTATACTTTTCTGAACCAGAAACACGGGTATACAGACCTTCTGGGCCCGTTTCTCCATTACCACTGCTCATTGGATTATAACTTCCGAAGCTAGGTACTGAATCCATACTGCCATTGTTTGGAGTAGTAGGCAAAGCTGAAGTAGGATTGTAAGGGCTGAAGCCTCCAGCATAAGGGGTGTGGTTTGGGGTAGTGGGTGGCACATACGTGTTGGACGCAGGTGGAATTGGTGAATCAAAGCCACTTGGCTTTATAAAACCTGAAACAAAAAATCAAAATATGTTTTTAAGATACAGTGAAACCTCTCCTTACAGACACCTCCAAGATACAGACACTCCTCATATATGGACAGATTTTTATGTCCCAACTAAAATAATATAAAAATAATGATCAATTTAACTCTCGTTTACGGAAACTGAGACACGGACACAGACAGCTGTTTCACAGTCCTAAAGCTTGCTTTACCTCCTGACTGCGGACGAAACTTGTTACAAAAATAGAAAATTTAGTTTTGAGAACTGTACAGAAATTCCTTAACATGAAAGAAGACAGTAAGAGTCTCGTAGGCTACCACTAGCTCAGCTGGCTACCCCTTGTTATCTGGAAGCGGGTGGATAAAGTCATAAAATTTAACCTGTCTGATGGGTGCAAGGTTTCCGCGATCGTGAAATTGTATTTGTCACATGATAGGGTTAGTAGGATTATTCTCTTCACTCCAATCAGTTATTCTGTTTCAGAGACATGGCACCTGAACGTAAAGGTTAAGTTGAAAACTGTAACTTACAGTTCTGCATAACTGTAGACCTAGAATAAAATTGCATGACACAGTACTGTATTTTCCTTTTTCGGTCTTATCTACTGTAGTTCAAAGTTGCAAAGAATTTACTGTAGTAGAGTAGACTGCATTTAGAATTAAACTACAGTAATACATTTCATTTAAAGCGTGAAGGGATACATAATGCATATTATAAATTAACTGTTAGATTGGGGAGCCTCCCTCCCAAGAAAGGACACCTCTCAGATGCGGACAGATTTTTACGTCCCTTCGATGTCCGTAAATGAGAGGTTTCACTGTACAAGTATTTGATTTTAAAATCTATCCAATCTATCAGAATAATTAAAGATTTAACCTCAAATTGTGTTTCCACATAATATACTGTAATACAGTGCATTCGAAATATCCGATATATTCTCCCTTTTTTCCCCACATAACAAAGTATGAAGTCACGAAAAAAATATATGTATTATGTGTAATAAAAGTGAACTCCAATTTACGTGAACATCCCAGGCAAACAAATGGAAGACGGTATAGCCAGAACTGCAACCACACTTGATCCCAAACATAATCTCTTCAATTCCTCGCAATTACAATCAATTTAGAAGCAAAAGGATAAGAAAATAGAAACCAGAAAATACTAGACGACATCTTTTTGAAATCCAGATGTTTCATAATAATTTATCCATCTATAAGAACATCAATAGATTGCAACAACCTTTGGAGCAAGAGCAAGAATTGAACATCTAGTCATAGGAAAGTACATATTTAGACAGCTGATTACTCTCTTTTAAACTTCACTGAAGAACTGTTAAGTTATTTAAATAAACAACTACTTCACTGTGTTAATATTAATTAAACAAGTAAATTAATCCAGTGGATCTCAAAGTGTGGGTCGCGACCCCCTGGAGATTCATGTAAAGAGGTAGGGGGTCATGAGATAATTTGCAAAATGAAACAAAAAAAAGCCTTAATATTAAACATTTATTTTGTACTAGCCATACCCGTGCGATCCGCTGCACCTGTTAGAAATAAATATAAAGTAATTACATAATTAAAATAGGACATTTGATCCAGAGGACATTCGTGTTTGATAGAAGGATAACTCATTTATTATGTTACTTAATTTAAATTGTATTAAAAAATTAAAATGCGATCATTTTGATCCAGAGACTATTCATTTGGTCACAAAAATTATTTTAGGAAATACAGGAAACGAATGCCTATCAAGTTTTCTGTGTATAAGAAGCTATTTTAATCTTACCTGTCCTCGATTCACTCAGAAGTTACTGTAATAACATTATAGCATTATGTCCATCTAGAGAAACTACACTTTCCAATGGTGAATTAATAATTAATTATACAAATCGGTTAATTTAGCTTCCAATATTACTTCATACAAACACAGAAACATCCTCTGTAGGCTACCGTATGTTTCATAACTTTCGATTGTTGTTGTCCAAGGCCCCTTATAGACGAAGTCATTTGTTTTTTATTTCATTACACCGCCTTAGATGGCGTTATTATTGTAATTTTGAAACTCATTTATCTCATTAAATATCAGTCCTATCAAACTTTTGCATGGAATAAAACTTATCGGAAATTATTTTTAAAGAAACTTTTGTTATGTAATATTTTTCATGAAAATTAATAATAAGGGAGATATTTCAATTTATTTAATTCAAGCACCCTTATAACCCCCCTTTTAAATAAAATATTTTGAATGCCATATATCCTAAATTCTAAGTTACAACGAACTTAATTTATATTCCAATTTTCATATAAATCGGTTCAGCCATTATCATGTGAAAAGGTAACGAACATCCAGACAGACATACAAACAAAAATTTCAAAAAAGCTATTTTCGGTTTCAGGGCAGTTACTTATATGTGTTAGGACCAATTATTTTTGGAAAATCGAAAATTACCAGAAAAATTTCGGCTACAGATTTATTATTAGTATAGATTTAGAAACATAAACATCAACAAAGTTGAATATGAAAATTAAAAAAAAAAAGTTTCAGAAGTTATAAATTTAAAAATAATGAATAGTTACTGATTCTGCTATCTATGAAGTGTGCAACAAGGAAGACAAATTCATCGAGTACTCCCTCCTGGTATGACAACAGGCATAGTACAAAATACTGAATGGATAGTAACAGAGGAGACATGATAGACTTTGACTGGCAACATATTGCTGGCTCAATATTACAAGGTTCTATTTCTATATCAGAAATATTACTACATACCAGTAGCGGTTCCTCGGTGGAGGGAAGGGAGGAACGTCCTCCTCACATTTTTCTTCTTTTGAAAGTAAATACCAAATAAAATGTGCCTTGATATTCAAATAAGATTCGATAATTTTTAAGTTCACAGCTATAAGAAAACCTCGGTTAATCGAGTTTTAAACGACACGTGCTCATGTGCTGCTGGAAAACTGTGAGAAAGATGCGAGATGGTTTGTGTGGAGGAAAGTCAATCCATTCCTCCTTTACTTCAGTTAGCATACATAGAAAACAGCGTGCTAGTGGCCAGAGAAAGAAGCAGAGTTTTAAAGCGAGTAAATGAACGGAGAGGGAGGAGATCCTCCTCTGAATCAGCGCATGGGTGGGAAATAGAAACAGACTGGTCGTGCAGCAAGCTCGCTACCGCTGCCATCTAACGATCTTGCATTCAACCGGACTATAACATATCTAGGAGGAGGCACAATAAACCAGTTTTAACGCAACGCTATGAAAGACACCATATAAACTTTTTTTTTAAATTATAAATTAAAAATATTATTCATTGCACTTTATATAGGCTACTATTCATGGTTTGAAACTTTCAAGGATATTTGAAAGTTAAAGTCGTGTTTATATAAAACAAAGAGTAAGTAGTTCTATGTTAGTATTGCAGATCTTTTTGGCCCCTGAAATTCACTTCCATTCATTGTCTACTAGACAGGGCAACAGCCAAGTTGTCAGTTTTGTACAAATATATTTGAAATTGAAAGTAGATACTCCAAACTACATTATTTTTAACATAAAAAATTGGTCACCGGCAACTTTGAACAATAATGGTAGTATGACTTTACAAGAACTGATATTCTTCAAAAACATGTGATACTGAACTTGTAAAATGTACACGTGGCATCACAGACCACGTGGGTGGGTGCAGTGTTCTCGCTTTCCTCAAATTATTTTCCATTCCCATTTCCACGGTTTCAATTACGTGTTAGTAGCTATAGTCTCTTCCAACACGTGTGATGCTGTAGTGTGCTCGAAAAATGCTGCGAGGTGAATTTCCTTGTAATTATTAATTTGTGCAATTATTCAACAATGAATGGAAGTGAAAACATTATATATTTTTGAAAATTTAGGAAACTCAGTTTACAAGAACAAATTATTGATATATAGAAGGGAAGGCCAACCCCAACACTACCTGGTCTTACATGTATGCATGTAGGCTAATTTGCAGCATGTTTCATTCAAGAAGGTGTCATTTCGTCTTGTTACCTTCTTTCCTCCTCTTAAGAAATACGCAGGAGCCGCCACTGCTACATACACCCTTGTAACATTTAGCCAGCGATATATTGCTTTGAAAGTTGGCACTGCTATTTTTTTATTCTAATTACTACCTATCTTATATTATTATTATTCTCAAAGTTGAGTTTCTAGCATCTTGTCAACCCATTTGAGTTGTGTGGATACAAAGGGAAGAATTGTGACGGTGTCGTGTGTGGTTCCTGGGGTAGCTCAGTCGGAAGAGCATTCGTGCGCTAAGCAAAGGGTTCCGGGATCGATACCCAGCCCCGGAACAATTTTTCCCTTGAAATTATTATTATTATTATTATTATTGTTATTAATGATAATTGTGAACATTTCTAACCCATTCCACTGGTTCCTGCAGCTCCAGCGAAGTCCTCTTGCAGTCCCGAACTGCCAGCTACATCCTGATTCATGGCATTATCTTCATTTTCTTCATCCCCTTCAAGTGGACCTGGTACAGGCGTTTCTCCATTCTTCAGACAATTGTGGATATAAGCGGCTTTCCATTTTGCGTATTTTCGATTTTGAAGAACTTCGTCTGTCAGCTCACCAAACGTTGTGAGGACATCAAATAACATCCCAGCTGTGTAGAAAGCTTTCACTACATTTCTGTTATAAAGAAAGGAAACTCAATATGAAACACAAAGCAGTTAATTCTCTTTGTACACTTTTAAAGCTAGAATTTTTTGTCAGTTCTATTTTTTTTACTTGGCTTTTTAACGACGCTGTATCAACTACGAGGTTATTTTAGCGTCGATGGAATTGGTGACAGCGAGATGATATTTTGGCGAAATGAGGCCGAGGATTCACTATAGATTACCTGGCATTTGTCTTACGGTTGAGGAAAACCTCGGAAAAAACCCAACCAGGTAATCAGCCCAAGCGGGAATCGAACCCGCGCCCGAGCACAACTCTGGGTCGGCAGGCAAGCACCTTAGCCGACTGAGCTATGCTGGTGGCTGTCAGTTCTACTCTCACTTCTGTGAGGATATTATTTGTCTTTATATATAGTTTAGTGTTATCTACACTGAAAATATAACAATCAACAATGAATTAAAACAGTAGTAAACATATATTAATATAAAGCTTCAGTACATTATTGAAGAATATGTCAGCCTTGTTTCCATAATTTATTAGTTCTTGTTTTAACAGTATAAAATAAATTTTCATGATTAACAGCGAAGGAGGAACCAGTAGTGAATGTGATAACATTATAACCAACAGCTTTAAGAAAAAACCGAGAACTGGGAGAGTCAGTGGTGCATCAGAGAAAATTCGTGCAATGGGCCACATTACAAGTGAGTCTTGTTATTGTAAACTAGGTTGTTTTAAAAACATTTCATCCCATTAATTCTTTTATTAATTAATACTATGGACATTGATCGTTTTTCATCCCAAAGATTGTAGAATGCAAAATAATTATAACAATATACATAGTGTTACATATAACCACAGTCTAGTATATACAGTCGCGAAGCTCAATACGTAGTAAATATGCAAATATTAGATAGTTGTTCACCACTAGGATCACTAATATCGCCTCATTACAGGCAATGCAAAATAGTACCGTCACAGTCTATTGTTTCTAGCACCCTCAAAACTCAAGCTTCGTGACTGTATATAGTAGACTGTGATATAACCATAACAAAAAAAAAAGTTGTACAATTCTCAGAAATATGTAGATCTAATTTCAAGAGATTCCGTAATACATAGTTTTGTTGTAAGAGAGTTTTCAATTTCGTTTATTACATAACTCCATTGTAAAAAAAAAATGTGATTTTGATCGTTTTTCGCCTGGAGCCTTCAAATACAAACACTAGTTTATTAAACATGAATATAAAGATATTTACTTTCCAAAGTTGGCAGCTCTATCTTGACTATCAGCATACAGAAACAGTTTTAAGGCATAATTCTCTATGTGGGCCTGGGCTGCCACTTCATTCGTTATGGCTTCATTGTCCGCCATTGTTCTCTTCTGAGTTTCTAACCAATCCATTAGACCTGTCAATAATACCTTTGCTTCATCGGACTTTCGATCAATCTTGAGTCCCATTTGTAAGGCGTAAAGCCGACCTATAAAAAGAAACAGATGTAAAAAGGATCAGATGAATTGAAGCCTTTCACATTTCATATGCCTACTTCAATCATTCATTTATGTCTTTATGTGCCAAAAGTAACAAAATACATCGTCAAAAATACAATATACATGGAACTCAATACATGTAAACTAGGTACCTTTACAACTTTGTTTACAATATTAGTAACAAAATTATTTACCAATCTGGTTTGTCTAATTCTCTCTGACAGAACAGCAGCTAGGTACATTTTTATTCCTTTCAATTTTAGAAAAAGCATACATGCAAGGCATACCAAAAACTTTAACACACCAAACCCAATCTGTCACTTGCATTATGTTTATTTATATTTCACGGTATTCGTACATCGATTCACAGTAAGAATATGGAATGGGTTTTACACTATACTGGGTGTTCATTTCAAAGTGTGTCATGATGTCACTGTTGATGAGTCAGCGATTTGAAGCAAGTTTCAGCTTTTATGTCAGAGAAGTTGCCTATTAATCAAGGTGTTCAATCTGAACTTGAGAACGTGTATGGTATAACTTGAACGTCGTAGTAACAGATGGCAGTCTGTACGGTCTGTGTGCTACCATAACCTCTTTCGAACTGTGTTTTGCGCGGCCAAGTCGTACGCAGGGTATTTGCTATCATCGGTTGCGTACCACGACATTCCACAATACAAATCAAATGCTCCGTGTCCATGTTGACCGTCGAAATTAATGTCAACAAATACGTAAGTAATCGTCTTAACCCTCTCCCCATATCTCGACAGTAAGAAAAAACTCACCTCAGTACATGTTTCGAAACAGTTCACATTCCTGCCACTACCGGCGTTACCGTACGTATCGGTAAGTACTCTTCAGAATGAACGTCGTACTTGCTAGGCAACTTCTCTGGCACGTAAGTAATACGCCTCTGCAGAAGTGTAGGAAGATTGAATTCTCTAGGCTAATCGACTAGCCACATGACGGCATACAGCAAGCCATGACACACTTTGAACTGAACACCCAGTACTAGTACAACACAAGGGGTTAGTATCGATAGGCCTACTTAATACAAGACAAATATTCAAGCAGCATTGTTGAATGTCATGAATTCGCCTACAGAATAGAAGGGGTGTGAAATTAGATACTTCTTTAATTTGGCCCTAAATAATCTTATGTCTTGAGTTTGACTTTTTATATCCATACGGAGACTTAAAATTGTTACTGCCATACAACACACTCCCGATATCCTATAGAGACCCATTTATTGCTACTACTGTTATATATTGGAGAAGCGCCGGCGATCGGCGGAAACCACGCAGGGCGCAGTGTTTTATGGGACCATTGATAATAATGGCTCTGTAGAAAGGGAATTTTCGTAAGGTGAAGATTAGGTTTCGTTACTTCAGGTCCTATCATTTTGACTATTGTGAAAAAGGTGTTACCCAAATACTTGCTCCTTATTAGAGTTAGGTTAGCTTGTTAATTATGGTAGGTTAGGTTAGCATAGCTTAACTCTAAACACTATTCAAACCTCCAACTCCTCACCTGTTTTACGCGTTTTTAGGTTTCTGCATCACCAGGTTTCATGCAATATTTCAACATTTAATAAATCGTTGTAAGAAACAATGTCCGAAAAATAATTAACCGAGAAATGTTAACGAAACGCACATCAGACGTCAGTTCCATGTATAGTGTGAGGAGATATCAAAGATTGGCCTGAGTGATGAACTTAATGTGAACATGTGATCAATATTTGCAATGAACCAAAAATAAGTGAATGTTTTATTGGTTATAATATTCAGGTTGTCAATAAATCCACAGCTGAAATTTAGGACCGTCTGTGCACCCTTTATTACTGACATAAAATTTAAAGAATTTTACGATATAATTTTACTTACACCAATAACTGATAACTGGGTCTCGTTGATCATGTTCTGATGCAGTCTTCAAGTAATGCTGAATAGCTTTTAGAGATGCGGGACACGGGGGTAACTGGGCTGACATAATTGAAACACAGTTATGAATTTACTAGGATTATTAGGAAATAGTATTACAAACTACCAATAATATTAACATCCACAAACAACCACGAAGTATACAAATCAGCTGTCAATAAGGATTACACATCTTCACAATCAATTGCTGAAACAAGTCACTTGACTGATTATCACTAGATGGTAGAAATATCAACATGTCACAGGTAATCGAAACGTGGAATCGACAAGATAGATACAATCGTTGCCAACCTTAAGTACAAAACCTGAGGACATGAATGAATAATAAGACTGGAAGTGCGGAGACAGTACAATTCAAGATTCAGCCGCTAGAGTCGCTGAAGAGTTCTGTGAAACTGAATATTATTTATATCTTCTTACCTTATATATTTTTATATAACAGATGTTTATAGACTTTTCTATCACAGTAGACCCTACAACAAGATGTTGACCATTCATTTTCACTCCCAAACAGAATACAGGCATAACAATATAGCCTAACTTGTTTCAGAGCACCCAGTTAGCCAAGGATATTTCTTTACTTTGAAAATTGAAAATTTCTATTTTGTCTTCTTCCATCCGCTATTTTAATATGTAAATGTGGTGTCAATCTCCTATCTTTGTAACCATATTTTGTTTTATATGTTCAACTTGAAAACTGTTTTTCTTTTAATTCTACAAATAATGATCTCAATGTTCTCTCAGTATGTGCCATTTTGCACAAAATTAATTTGTATAAAAAAAAAAGAAAGAAAAGAAAAAAAACACACGCGCACGCACGCAAGCACACACACACGAGTCGAAAGTGAATATTCCTGCAGACAGGGATGGTTTCTGGTTTATTAATAATATTCTACTTTTTGTCCTTAGCTTTGTTGGTATTTAGCTGTTTTTAATTATTGTTTTTATGTACATGAAGGGTAAATTTTTATTCTTCTTTAATTTGGACTGACATATTTTGTTTGAATTTATAGCTTGAATTGCTGCTTTGGAGTCAGAGAAGATAACAACTTTTTAAAATTTATTTATGCAGCATGAAAACTGTTGGAATGAGATGTGGTAGTAGGCTAATATTTTGGATAACATATTCCCAAATAAGTAGATTAGTCATGGGGGTTTCACTGTCTGGTCCCTGGACCTAATCCACTTATTCCTTATGTATGGAGCCATTGTTTACTCAATAAGTGAGAGAGAGGAAAAAAAAAACCTTTGTGTTAAATAAGGCTGACAACAAATTCGGCACCAAAAATTTTTTACCTATCTATCATCTATGATGAGACCTTGCTGAACTTATTTCTAATGCCAGGCATTTGACAACAAAGTCATTTGACCTCTTGCACTCCAATATTTTTCAAAGATATTGTCACGATCAGCCACCGAAGCACAGATTTTGAGGTATTTCCAATCCATTTCTTGGTTTGAGTTGATGCACAGTGGGCAGTTAGGGGACTGATCTACTTTTGGATAAGAGTTTCATACTATAACCTTTAAAATCAAAATATTTTAATTGGTCAGCATTAAGGTTTGCTTCTTGAATAATGAAGATATCTACATTATTATCTGAAAGTAGCCTATATTGGCTAGTTCAGTCTTCTTAGCTGATGTTATACCTCCAGCATTCCATTGTAAGATGTTTAGTTTGATCTGTACCATTAAAGTAGTCCCCGCCCGGAGATCCGATTGGGGGACTATTTTACCTCCGAATAATTATACATTAATGGTACTGGTTAAATGGAAAGTTGTAGCCGATTTAAGTGAACACCATAGTTCAATGTTTTGGTGGCTACTTCGTCCACACACAACCCCCAGAATGTCTGGAGGACCACACCTGCAGTTGGTCGGTGGGTCTACTAGACCTAGTTGGGAGATCTTGTTGATCACCAGCTTTCCCTCCTTAAGCCACTGGAGAACGATTTTAGTGCCATAGCAGGTCAGCACTAGGAACAGAAAAGTAGAAAGGGTAGGAAGGAAAGTGAAATGAACCCCTAGGCCTCGAATGCTCTAATGCCGTCGGGGTCGAAGAAATTGAGTTCAGTCAGAGGACTGGATAGGAAAGGGTAAAGAGGGAATTAGGTATTGAATAGAGGAAAATTATACCAAATTCGGTCATTAACTCATCAAGCTGACCAGTGCTAATTGATGAGTAGCCCCTCCCTTGTAAAATTATGCTTACTAACAGCTGCACCACGGAAAGGTAGGGATGGGACAGGTTGGTTTCTTAAAGCCTTCAATGGGAAGGATTAGTGGCTCTCCCTCCTGTATTCGAAAAATACCTTTTTGCAGCCCTTGCTGGACTCATAACGAAGTGCAAGAAGCTTATTTTGATCACTGTTTTGCAAAGGAAGAATATAACTGTTGGATAACAAAAGAACCTTGTCGTAAATTGAAAACAATTGGGAAACTTCTCTAGACTAATTCGTCACCCAAGTGTATTTCATATGTCACGAAACGCTCGGTACATACAATCCTTGTTAGTAAAATGAAAATACGCTGAACAGGTTCAAAGTTTATTATATAGGCACTATGGTACAAAATAACTTATCACAAAGAAAATATAAACATTTACAAAATTAAGTTTCTGGAACATGATATCCTCCAGAAAGCAGGAAGTAATGCAAATAAATGTCTGTGAGGAATATCACAATGATGGCAAATTAAATAAAGACTACTGAAGCCTGATTTTCATGACGTGGCTTTATTTAGTCACAGTAGTTTTTAAGTGTCAGTCTTGGTACAATGTTCATGGACTGCAGCTCCTGGAATAACAATTTGCAGGCGTAAGGGAGGCTGATAGTGGATACAGAGCCACTGGACCTGCAGCTGTGACACCTGGAACAACAGCCAAGATTTATTATATTTCACTGGATGCAGCTTTGTAAGTACAGTAAAATCTCTCGTATCCGGCACCCAAATAACCGGCAATACCAAAACAACGGCACTTTTGGATGAGTCAAAAAAACAAAGTCATTCATGCAAAAGGGAAGAGTCGGACGAAGATGTTAGTAGTTTTTGTAGATCGCACATGCCACATATTGTTTAATATTTACATTGTTCATGCGTGAAAACATAGACAGAAAACCCCGTTACGTCCCTGGAGATTGGTAAGCTGTCACTTGGGCCTTGGAAACTATTCGGAGAGATGATATCTTTAAATTTAACACTTGAACTCGCCCATTCGAAGGGGTGTTGGACGAGTCTAAATAGGAAAGTGTGAAATTCTCTGTTCCTACAGTGCGTAAAAGTTTTATTGGAGTGATAGATAGTATATATAAACAAGAAGACATTAGAGATATGTTAAAGAGGTTCAAATCATCGAGTGCTACTTCATCTTCACAGTTGCTACATTGCTCTTCAAGTCACATGATCACTATTTAAAATTGTCATAAGGTTATGAAAACGTTTAGTATTTTTTATGCTATTATGCATTACAATAAATTATGAACTGATGAATGTACCAAAAGTATCAAAAATAAACATTGTACGTATTTCAAAACTTTGTTTTTAAATATCTACATATATGAAAATTACTAAATTTCAACATGGGAAAAAACGTTTGTGCAGTACAGTGTGTCTTTACATAACCTATAAACGTATTTTTCAATTATCCGGCAAAATCAGTCATCCGGCACTAGTTTTGTCCCACAGTTGCCGGATACGAGGAATTCTACTGTAATATGTTTATTATACTCGTAAAACTCGTTAAAAATATGTGACTTTTTTTTTTTTGTTTAACAACTGGATATACAGCAAAAACTCGATTATTCGTCTCTTCATTAGGCTAACAGTTCTGTAGACTATGCACTGCCAAAAAAAAAGACGCAATTTTTAAGCAGTGAACAGTACCAGTAATGATTTACAACGCTCTTGTCTACTTTCTGAATTGTGCTAAGATGATAGCCAGCTGTGTAACTTTTGTTGGTCCTCTGTCAAGACTACTAAATAAGAATCATCTAGCAACATGTTTTCAGTTTCTCACAACAGGACGGAACCAGAATCAAGCATTTCTTTCTATCCCTCACATGGCTGCAAACTTCATTTCAAATAAGCCATGCACTAGTATTCTTTACTCGTATATTTCGGAAGAAAAGTGCGCAGGGAATTCGAGAAAATATGGTATTTTTCAGTTTCTTATGAATCAACATTCATACCCCACGTTCAAGTCTACATTAAGTTTATGTTGCTTTGTGGTGACTTCTTACCAGCCAGAGTATGCCAGAAGTCCACACTGGTTGCATACATCCACTTCACATGCGTCACTGGAGATCATCAGACGTTCTACTAGCATCATACTGCAAAGACATAAATAATTACATAATAATTGAACTTTCGTGAGAATCAAACGAGTACGAAGTTATATCCTTCTAGGGACAGTACTCTGGACAGATAGTACACACCATAATACTTGTAATAGAACAAATGAAAATATTTTATTTATTTAATCTATTATTAACATTAATGTACTGGCCAAGAACGATTAGCCAGTAATAAGAGTTATAATAATAATAATGAAAATTATAATAATAATAATAATAATAATAATAATAATAATAATAATAATAATAATAATAATAATACATCTTGATTACACAACTTTTAACACTGTATCACTTCGAAATATGTATGATAAGAACTTTCTTGTGTTAAATTCTAACGTACCTTGTTTACATGTTTCGACCTATTTATGGGTCATCCTCAGAACTGGTCGTTGTTGGTCTTGGCGCCTCTTGTTTTGTTTCCTGTGAGGGTGTGTTCATGTGGTATAGTGTAGAGTCAAAGAGTGTGTGTGTTCTGAAATTGAGTTGTGTGTTGAGAATTTCGTTGGGGTGTGTTTTCGTGTGTCTGTATATTTCATATTGTTCTAGTGTGTTTAGTTTCTGGCTTTTTTGGTTGGATGTGTAGTATTTCTATGTCTGTATTGATGTCTCTGTGGGTGTCGTTAGCATTTGTGATGTGTTCTGCTGGTGATAATTAAGTTAAAGGTCCTACTATCTCTCTCTCTCTCTCTCACACACACACATGCACACTCACTTTCTCTCTCTCTTTGTAATATAGCCTGATGATGATATTCACCTGGCCCCGTAGCCAATCAAGCAATCCCGTTCCATCTCTCCCAGTCGCAGACCGCCCTCCCTGCTTCTTCCTCCTGTTGGCTGCCTCGTAAGGACAGCCCTTGGTCCTCTTGGTCTAGCATGCATCTTGTCTTGTACCATATGCTTCAGTTTTTGGTAATACACCTGCAAGCAAGCACCTCAAGTGAAGAGACTTAGCTCTGATTTTCTTAAAGACTTTTGCTGCATCATCCCTATTATCTTCTTGAGCTTCTTTATGCTTTCATTATTGTGGAAATAATTTTAAATGTCTGTTTTCTTTTCATTTTCCTGCTTTGCACAGTTCCTCAGTTACTGTACTTGTAGGAGTTTCATTGTCAAAACAAAATTAATGGTTCACTGAACTTGTAAACATTTATACGGTTAAGTACTCTTTGTCCCTTGTGGCAGCTCACGAATAGTGAGAAGATTTCTAAATTTTAAATAAACATAACATTGCCATGACAACAAAAAATGCCAGCACAACCCTCCATTGACATTGCAGTTGCATCTCTGGTTGAAATATCGAAGAGTGTACTTGTATAAATTATGGATATCGAATGCAAATTCAACATAGGCATTACATATTAAAATAACTGGTATAATACTTGAAAGTTATAGGCGACAGATGATCGACTGGACATTCTGGTTTACAGACCATAACTAATCTAATAACATCGTAGCGACACGTCTTTTACTTACAGGTCCAGAATAAATATAAGCCTGCAAAGGTTCTCCTGTGATTCCAGAGTAGAAGAAATCTTTTCCTTGATAGTTGAAGCCATGGCGAACCAATTCCTCACACACATCAGCAACTTTAGAGCCACCAAAGGCTGAAATGAAACATAATGCACTACGTTCAAGCATATGTTAGATTAATGTTTTTTCGAAAACAAGGAGAAAAAATATTTTTTCTAATTACATGTACCAGGTGAACCTTAAGTAATGTCATTAAATTTCAGGAAGTTATTCCTTTAGATATTTCAAACAGAAATGTTTAATACAATTTTGCTCGTTTCTGCTTCCTTTTAGACATAAAAATTGTTTTATATGAAACACTGAACAGCATGTTTTGGGAAAGCCATTGATTTAATTCCTAATGCTCAGAATTTAAGACAGAAGTGTATTATGATAATAAATGACGGAAAGAATTTTAGTTTTGTCCTTTAAATTATAGACTGGTGAAAGAGAAATAAATATCCGAAGTATTTTCTGTCCCTGATTTTAATGGGAGATATTTTAAATTTAAAAAATAAGTCTTATCAAAACCTTAAGTATTAGCTGAAGTTTTTATATAATATAATAATCCAATCTTCCTCAACTTGGTGAGGTTGCCAAAGACAAAGAATGTTAAACATTAACATTTAAAATGACATTAAAAATGTCTTACAAGAAATTTGTTTACAAGGAACTAAAATCTGCAGTAGATAATATTTCACATAATGAAAATTTATAAAAATACAGATAAAAAAATAGACTGAGAAAATTCAACTGTAATTTGAATTGAAATACAAATGTCGCTGTAAAATCTGCAGAGAACCCTTCAAAGCTATAATAGAAATTTCCTTAATTAGATCTAATTAAAATTTTTAAATGCCTAGAGTGGAACGCAGCCGGGAAGGCGGTTTCGAACTTTCGCCAGCGCAGAGAGAGACAGAACTATGAGATGCGGAGATGCCAAGTTGCTTACTCATAACAGCACGAAGCGCGACACCAAAAGCTGTGTTAAATTGCGAAACTAAAGTACTTTTTGCAGTTGCATGTATGCTATCTTTATATTAAAATTGAGAATCCGTAAACGTGTTCATTTCATAATGCAACCAAGAAAAAAAATAAATTAAATTAACAATAGACACAGAATCAAAACAAAAACCATGGAATAATAAACACAAAATTAAAAACTATAATAAATTAATAAGTAGACAATTACCTGAACATTAATCGGAAATATCTCTGAGATCGTTTTCCGTATCATCGTCGTCTGCATCATCGTCTTCACTTTCTTCGTCACTATCTTCAAGATTGATGATGAAGGGCTCCATTATATCATCCCTACGAATCTCTCGTGCATAATCTTCCTCTTGCAATTTTTCCGCGTGCCGTACACAGTTTTCCCAAGCCTCAATTGATATGGTTTCAACAGCCTCATGTGTCAACGTCTCGACGTTGGCGATTTCAAAAGTATTGTTTTTCTCGGCAACATACGATTTCATTTGCGCCCAAATTAATTCAATAGGATTGTAATGGCAGTGATAGGGAGGGAGGCGAACCACTTGATGGCCATGTTGTTTGGCAATGCTGTCTATTTCATACGATATTGTCTTCGACTTGAATAGTTTTACCAACATGAGGAGTTCTTCTCTTTTCTGGGAAGATGTGTGAGGAATATTGTGCCTCGAAAGCCAAGACATTATATCTGCTTTGCGGGTATTGGTGGATGGAGCTCAGTCTAGTTGAACTGAATGAATACTGGCGTTGTCCATTACTATTGTAGAATTGGGTGGAATGTTAGGCAATAATTTCTCCACAAACCATTTCTTGAAAAGTGAATAGTCCATATCTTTATGGTAATCTGAATTTGATGTCTTGGATTTTGAGCGGAATATAAATTTGCACTGCGGGATGAAGCCAGTAGCAGATGAACCAACATGCAACACAATGAGGCGGGCCCCCTTACCAATTGGTACCCGTAGTCCTCCAGAACCATCACTCATTTGCCAACAGGCACTCCTGCTATGATTCTGATTTATCCAGGTCTCGTCTAAGTAGAATATCAAAGACTTCCCGGCTTCTCTTATCTTATGAATTGTTCTTAAGAAGGCTATTATTCTAGCTGTAACAATGTCAATCCTTTCCAAAAGAAATTTCCTCCCGTCACTGCATTTTTTAAAAAAGAAGCCCATTTGTTTCAAAATCCGCAGTATCGAATCCCTACTGCCATTAAATCCCACTGCTTCTTTCATTTTTCGAACCAATTTTAATGCAGTAGGATATTCACCATTCTTATATATGTCAATTATTGTTGTACGCAGTACATGTTTATCGAAGTTATCCAAGTCCGTGACTGGTTTTTTTCTCTTAGGATTTTCCCTGGCGATTTGAACACTGCATTATTTTTATTTCCGTAGCTTGTTATTCTTTGCACTGTTCGTAAACCGATACCACATGCTTCTGCTGTCTTCTTTTGAGGTGTGGCAACGTCGCGTTCCTTACATTCACCACATTTCGCTGTCTGCTGCTCGATACTTACGAAGTACAAATACACTTTAAACACTATTTCTCTCGCCTGCCGATGTAATACTTGCCGTTTTTCTCTTCCTGGATCCATGTTTCTATAGTACACACACAAATAATAATCTAAATTTGTTTATCGTAATACTTTCAATGAAACTCTTAAAACATCCACTCGTGAACCGCACACTCAATCGTCTGTTACTGAAATGATTCTATTGGCTCAACGGAAAACACGTCATACCACAAAGCGTGCGAATGCTATCGCGCAACCGTCTTCACGCCGCCTTCCTGGCTGCGTTCCACTCTACCTAACTTCTACATTCTGTTCTAGGATACATACACTAATCTTTGGGTGAGATAATTTGATTTTATAAGAACTTTAAAGCATGTTTCTTCAATAATACACATTAACTCAAATTTCCCCATCCACGGTGTAAATTGAGTACAGTTAAACTTAGGATTATTATTATTATTATTATTATTATTACTATTATAAGAAGAGGCCAACTTACTTAAATATGCAAAAGAATCATTCTAGAAGGTCACAGTGCTAACATATGAAAAACTGACTGGAAAATTTTATCATAGTAACAGGCTATGTGTCTCTAAACTTAAAAAAGACTGTTTTCATATTCAAATTACCCCAACCCACTCTACTTTTTTTAACAGTGTAGAGTGTTTTATTTTATATTCTTGTATATATAAAATCCCATATTTCCATGACTATTGCGTGAAAAAACTGGAGGAAAATTAAATAGAGAATGGAGCAAGATGGACCGTGTGGAAGAACCACTTACACTCTGTTTCCACGGTACCATGAGTAGTAAACTTTTCCTGTCGAAATGTTACAAATTTTCTCTCTTGTACCTCAAACATAAACGTTTCACGTCAAAAGATAAAGCATGAAGAGCAAAAAAAAAAAAAAAAAAAAAGAGGACTGCAAGAAAAGAAAGTTAAAAAGGGGAGGAAGATGAGAATAAAGGGAATAGAAGGAACTACAGAAGAAAGACAGTAGACAGCGGAAAGAGGAGGAAGAAAAGTAGATGAGACCAAAAGGAAAAAGAAAAATTATGTAAATGAGGACAAAGAGCATGTACTGTTCGCGCAACTTATCTGGGCAGCTAAAAGAGCGGGGAAGCGGGGTGTAGCGAGGTTGCTTGTAGCAGGAGCGTGGCAGGAGAGGGAAGGAGAGGGGCAGTGAGAGAGCACTAGGGAACCCAAGTGCCTAGATTAGTTGCACGGACAATAGTTGTTATTTTTTTGTTGGGACCCAATTCAATGAACTTACTATGATCATATCACATACTGCAAAACTTACATAGCCAGTCAGCAAAACTCTCAATTGTAACATTTTTTTAAAAACTCTGAAATGAAGGTGAGAAAGCTGTGAGATGCTCACCAGTGCCGTAATGGAACTTGCCCTCCAGCAATCCGGCCTTTCCTGCCAACAATTCTATCAGTTTGCCGACTGTCATACGAGATGGGAATCCGTGTGGGTTCATGATCATATCTGGGCAGATCCCAAGATCATTGAACGGCATGTCTTCCTGCTCTACTATGAGGCCTGGAAACAACAATCACACAGAATGTTGTGAGGACATTCTGAACATTCCCAATATCACTCCTGCATAACACAAAATTTTCACATGAATTTCTATATTCCTACATTATTGTGCATGACACAGGTTGTGATGAAATGAAGAAATACTAAGAAAAAGAGAAATAAAGTTTTGGTAATACAGTAAAACCTTGATAAGACGCGCCTGCTTATTACGTTATTCTGTGTAATACGCTTTTTTTGTCTGGTCCCTGCACATTGCATATATAACGCCTTTATAAAATACCCCGTTTCTTGAGCTCTAATCCTGCATAATATGCTATTTTTGTGGAATATTTTCGATGTAATTTCCAGCAATGTAATGTAACAGCAATGAAACATTTTGGCCATTGAACTCTTTGATGCCATTAACCTCAAGAGTACTGGTATTCGACCTTATACCTGCGCACTTAATCCTTCGTACTGTACAATACCACCCTCTTGTTATGCTCTCTTATTCGACTCTTTATCTGCGTGGTTAAAGCCTACATACAGTTACAATATCCCACCCTCTTGCTAACCCTCTCTCTCAACAACATTCCTCACTCGGCCGTAATAAAATTCTGGAAATTTTTGCTGGTCAATTTGTTGTCCTTCGTGTATTGAAGTGTCTGTGAGAGTGATTACGAGTGTTAAACGAAAAGCGCTTTCTGTGTTGGAAAAGTTGAAAATCTTACGAAAGTACGATGAAAACAGTACTCTTACTCAGAAACAACTCTCTGATGCATTAGGATTCCCATCATCGACATTAAGGACGATAATAAAAAATCGCGACTCAATCACTGCAGCTGCGATGTTGGGAGAATGTAATTGTTCTCGAATTTCTTTCCTATCAAGTCCTGTTTGAGGTTTGGAAACAAAAAGGTCTGACAGAACCAAAGCTGGTGAATGACTTTAAAATCTCGATTTTCCGTCACAAAAACCTGTTTATAAATTCTGTAATATAATTAAAGCATGAATTTTGAGGATAACTATGTTGATAATATTTGGCCAATATATAAATGAAAGATCACTGATTATTTCTTTGCAAATCTCCCACCTCAACATATACAGACCCCACTGAAGCCAATTGGCTTGTCATCAGCACGACACTTCATCCCACTCAAGGTTTTTCCGTGGTTTCCCTTGAGCAATAAGACAAATGTCGGGATGAGCCCTAAAGAAATGGGCCACGGACCACTTCCCTTCCCCCACTCTTTCGCTTCTACTATCACAAAGAACTTGCTAATTTCTTAGATAACAACCCTGTATTATGATAATAGGGGAAAATAAATATACTGTAAGTTCACAGTGCTAACGGCTTCGAAGATGGGTACCTGATTCTAATGAAGTGCATAGGTAGCAATATAACATGGGGGCATGAGATAGTTACTCTGCCTGCCATAATAAAATTCACTTCAATTAAATTCCCCAATGTAAAATATATATATATATATATATATATATATATATATATATATATATATATATATATATATTTCTTTGCAGAAAAAGGAAGGTAGAAATTTTTTCTCAAAAAATGACCAAAATTTCACTCATCGCCATTTTAAAAAAACAACAGGAAATATTCAGCAGCCATGTTTCATGCAGCTGTGCTGACCAATTCCTGCTAATGTACCCACGCGGACTCACCTGTGACTCCTTTCTGTCCGTGTCGGCTGCTGAACTTATCTCCAATCTCTGGCCGACGAGTCTGTCTCAGCAGAAGCTTTATCAAGAAAGCCTCTTCTGCATTGGACGACACCATCACCTTCTCGATGTAGGAGGGAACAGGGCCCTTGTACAACACCGGCACGTCCCTGTACTCGGGCTGGGCTTGGAGAGGATTGATAGGGTTCAAGGTCACAGTTGGCATGGACTTGTTCACGAGAACCTGCAAACACCACGCCAATCAGTTCCCAAGTCATTTAGAAGGATCAGCAGGCCTTTTTTATTAGTGCTTTTTATTCTGACGTACAAGGTGGGTCAAAAGTCGCTTTCCCCAATATTCGTTCTTAGATTTCATACTTGTACACACATACAGATGTCGTCCACACCTGTGGAGTAATGGTAGTGTGTCTGGCCACGAAACCAGGTGGTCCGGGTTCGCTTCCCGGTCGGGGCAAGTTACCTGGTTGAGGTTTTTTCCGGGGTTTTCCCTCAACCCATTACGAGCAAATGCTGCGTAACTATTGGTGCTGGACCCTGGATTCATTTCGCAGGCATTATCACCTTGATCTCATTTAGATGCTAAATGACCTAAGATGTTGTTAAAGCATCGTAAAATAACTACTAAAATAAAAAAAAATATGTATACAGATGTCATAACTTGATTAAACGAATAGCTGGTGTAATAAGTGATGGGTTGGCAACCATGTTCGTGCGTCAACTGTTTTTCCGATGTCATGTCTTGAAAACAGCCCTCGTTTTGCCGATATGCAGTTGATGTGACAACAGGATGGAGCACCACCTCATTTTGGTGTAGGAGTGAGGGACTTCTTGAACTAGCAATTCCAAGAATGGATTTGTCGTCGAGGCACAACAGAATGGCCACCCAGATCATGCGACCTGACAACATGTGATTTTTCACTGTGGGGTATCCTGAAAAATGATGTTTTTGTTCAGAAACCGCAGGATCTGCATCAGTTGTGACAGATGATCGATCAGTCATTAGTGAAAGTCTATGAAAACCGCGAGTTATGTTCTGCCATCTGTAAATCAGTGTCTAAACGTTATGAATTCTGTATCGAGAAACAAGGCCTCCATTTTGAACAAAATCTGTAAAGGAATGTGTAGTCAAATGTAAATTGGATGTAGTTAAATGTAAGGAAGGGTTTGGGGAAAGCGACTTTAGAACCACCTTCTACATACATCCTTTTTTTTTTCTTTTGACAGAGGAGGGGCCTGTTACTTCGAGTAATTGTCACTAATCTGCCGCAAGATCCAGCCCATAAAAGACTAAAAAAAAAAAACAAACAAACAACATAATGATATGAGACCATAGAGCTACCGATGGCGGGCTTACATGAAGGCAGAAATGAATCTCCGGGTTCCTTAAAAGCCATTTGTAAGTAAGTTCAAGCCATATTCTGTGTTATTTTGATATTTCTAAATCTTATAGTCACTTTAGAACAGCATCCTGAAATTCGCCAGAACTCTCAGATTCTGTATATGTAAAGATGATGGCAACATATGATGAACAGGGCAACAATATAAGCGGTCAGTAATATACTAAATATTACAGTTTCAAGACACAAGCTCCTCCTACCTGACGATTCTGCGCTTTCTCTCCAGGTGCTGCGATTCCATCTGCATCAAGAATGTCATGCTTCCATGTGGGTTTTTTGGTGTCTGCGTCGATAAGGGGCCCCAGAATACGGTCGTATGTCTGATTTGCATACCTCTTCAAGGTGCACTTGGCATTCCGGTAGACCAAGCAACGTCCATAGCCTGTCCATGAAATATGGAAAGTATAACATAAGAAACACATGTGAGAGAGGAAAAAGTATGACACCAAACACTCATAGAAAAAAAGGTAAGAGACAGAGTGAAAAATACAGTGGCGCCAACTTTTTAAAAACATTAGGTGGGCTCAAACACTTGATCATAGTTTCCCAAAAGAATCTCATAAATCCTCTTTTTAATGATATTATTTTTCGTAATATTGATGTGACTACGGATAGTATAGGCCTATACAATATACTGTAGAATGCTAAAAGTAACAAACTGGAGATCTAAGAACGATTTTGTAATGTATGTAGTTAGTATAAGGTTCAGGGGCTATGTTCCATTTACTTGTAGGATTTTGGATTTTATGTGAATACCAATTTGTTCCTTCATACTAGTAACTATATACAAAAAAAAATCTCCGCATTATCTTGTGCGTAGCTCTTCTGCACAATTGTTATCGATTTTCAGTAATTAAACAGAACGTTACAACTATATAAACATTTTAACTTGGGGACTTGAATTCTTTGTAACTATAAATTGATAATACGAAAGTGGATTCATTACTATGTAGCACGGAGTGATGCAAATGTGTTTCTCCTTATTAATTCGTCGCAAACATCTTCTAAATCTAGGTAATTGTCATTGTCTCAATGTAACACGTGCTGTGCTGATCATACTAATTGTACTATTCCTTTAGTTGTGAGAATATATTCATATGCACTAATTCTTTTTTTTTTCTTTTAATTTAATACTTGTATACTAGAATGCATTTTTCTGTTTGTGATTATGTATTCAGTCTCTTTTTTTTTTATTACATATATATATTTTTATTTTATTTGATTATTTTACGACGCTGTATCAACATCTTGGTCATTTAGCGTCTGAATGAGATGAAGGTGATAATGCCGGTGAAATGAGTCTGGGGTCCAGCACCTAAAGTTACCCAGCATTTGCTCGCATTGGGTTGAGGGAAAACCCCGGAAAAAACCTCAACCAGGTAACTTGCCCCGACTGGGAATCGAACCCGGGCCACCTGGTTTCGCAGCCAGACGCGCTGACCGTTACTCCACAGGTGTGGACTCACACATATATATATATTTTATTATTGTTATTTCAAAGTTAATACTGATTGTGTATATGTATTCAATCTCTCTTTTCTACTTATGTTTATTATTATTTTTAAGTTCATATTTGTATACCGGTATGTATTTTTCTGTATGTGATTTGATCCTGGTTGAGTGGAAGAAAAGGCCTGATGGCCTTAACTCTGCCAGGGAAAATAAAACTAAACTAAATCTAACTTTTCAGCACTGTCCTTATGTGGCACTAGGAGAGATGAATAAAGTGCACGCCAACAATTCATCCTTACTTATTGAAATCTTACTTATTGTAATTACTGATTTCAATAAGCAACCATTACATATCATGTTCTTGTTCAGTCAATTGTCTGAAGACAGGTTTGTACCTCATAAATGACACCAGTAAGGCATCACTCATGAGGTAACTAAGCCAGGAAAAAATGAAAAAGGAAATGATGATGATGATGATGATGATGATGATAATAATAACAAGAAGAAGACTACAAATTATTGGGTGGGCTCAGACCCCATGGGCCCATATAAGTTGGTGCCACTGGAAAAATAGACGAGGAAGAATAAGAAATACAGAAGGTAGGACAAAAGGAATCAATATCTTTACACACATATTCAAGAAGGACAGCACTGCTACTTACAGACCTGTTACTAAATCTACGTATTACTCTGTGAAAAGATTTATTTAATCTACATACTTAGACTTTAACAAACAAAATTTGATAACACAATCTCAAGGAAAAAAATGGAACTCTCTGCATCATAATCCACAGTTAATTCCCAATTTACCACGAAAATCGTCTGTAGCTGCATTTAGATTGGCAACAGGCCATGACTGTTTGGCCAAACACCTGCATAGAATTGGAATATATCAGTCCCCTAACTGCTCATTGTGCAAGTCAAACCAAGCAATAGATTCGGAACACCTCAAAATCTGTGCTTCATTGGCTGACCATGACAATATCTTTGAAAAATATTGGAGTGCAAGAGGTCAAATGATTTTATTGTCAAACGCCTGGCATTAGAAAACAACAACAACATACACATTCATGGAGGATCATTCCAAGTGTGCTAAAATGGTACTGACCCCTGTCAATGGATGCCTTGTTGAGAATAAGTGCGTCTTCAATGTCATAGCCACTGTAGCTCATCACGGCCACTGTTGCGTTCTGCCCGGCTGGCAACTTGTCGAAGTTGATCAGCTCTATTGTGCGTGATTTCACCATCGGAGCTTGAGGGTACACCACGTTGTACATCAGGGTGTCAATCCGATTCCTCTGGTTGTATGCAATTGTTCCTGAGCATACAACAAAAACAAGATATGTGTTAACTCAAATCCCTGATTAATATTATATCAGATTGGTCATTCCCATGTTATAAAATGGCAACATATAAAAGAGAACAATAGCTAGAATCTCCACTATCAAAAATGAACTCTTGGTAACGACCACTAGATGAAAGTATAGTTGCAACATATTACTCCATGCAATTCTATCAGGGTTATAATTGATAAAAGTTGTTGTCTTGAAAGTGCATTAGGCTGATCAATCTATTATATGTGACCAGGGCTCAAACTAAAATTCGTGCAAAGGAGTAAAATTCTGCCATATTTTGGACAATCATGATAGTTACTTGAGATAAAAGTGTTAAAAATGCATTTTATTTTGTGAGTAATATGCGAAATGAGGCAAGAGACCAAAATGTAGCAAACCTACGAACAAAATAAAACTATTCTGAACATGTTTGTTTTTAGACAGTCATTTGTCCGTGCCTCTCTACTGCTGTATTCCTCGTCACTGTGAAACTTTATATTAAAAGCAAGCAGTGGTATAGCTCAGTGGTACAGCATTCTACTACAGATCAATAGGTTCTTTCCAGTTTAAACCCGGGTGTCACTTAATTTTTTATAACATTTAATTCTTAATGGTTTCATATAGTCACCAATAAAATAGTTCTTGAAGTAATTTGTTTAATTTCTGTATATTTTTAACCAAAAATGGTTATTTTTAAAAGTAGGCTTGGCACTCTTTGAACAGCTTTATTTATTGATTGTGATTGGTACAGTGTGACATCTGGTGGAAACTATTGACAATTGGAGCAAACAGTTGAAAGCTATTTTCTTTATTTAACGTTTTACATTTGTTTATTTTACAGTCAATTGTTTTTTATTTCTGTTGGATTTAACATCAAGTTTCATGTGACCATGACACAAATAACACAGAATTAAATAATATTTTTGATAATTAGAAAGACAAAATCCTGCATACATTTTAGAATTTTATTTAAATTAATTCCTCTGAACCTATTAAGAAAATAAAAGAGATGTTGGTGCATTTCAATATATTGTGAATTTTATTAGTAACAACAATGTAATTTATTCGCCACAACAATAATTCCTTTCTACAATTCGCCTTAAATGCTCTCGTCAACAATTGGATTTTCACTTAACACAGTATTCGTTATAGCACTCCACCGACGACAATGACAATTTACTTGGACTAGTACGAACAACAATGAACTGTTAATCTTAACTAATATTTACAAAGCACTATTTACAAATCAGAACTACCAGTTCTCAGTTCACAGTTCTTCTATCTCAGTCACTCGAGTTCACAGTATCTCGAACCACAGACCTTCAGAGACAGTTCACTGTACTCGAACTCGGGTCCCTCCAACTGCGGTCCACTGCACTCGAACTCAGGTCCCTCCAACTGCGGTCCACTGCACTCGAACTCAGGCCTTCGGCTGCTGACGCAGTTGCGGACGCACACTCGAGTAGAACTCCGGTGCACAAGACTGGCTTCCTTGCTCTGGCTTTCTCACTGACTGAATAACTGAAAAACTGCTCGAGTTCGCTGGCGCTTCTTCTTTTATAGCAAAATCATAGTTGCGAGAAATTTCTACAGGTGTGTAGAAATTATGTGGATATCTCCACTTCGACGGACTTCTCGAAGAGTCGGGAAGGTCCGTTTCCCATTCACTGCGTTAAGTAGCAGCTGCGTGCGCAGCCTCCCCTTGCGTGTAGGCCCTTTTCCCCACTACTCTGCCGCGCGCCGGCCCTCAGTGCGATCTTCTCTCTTGCGGGACGCTGGTCGTGAGTTCGAATCTCACGTCGCTGTCACAATATTTTTAGTACCTAAACATTTTTTCTTATGAAATAGAAATAGAAGAGAATAATAGGGGAGGTCATGGTCTGAAAACGGGTCAAAGCACCACAGGATGATGATTGTCTTTTATATTTATGTTTTGATCAGGCTATTTTATTTACATTTCAGTTTGCATTGTGAATGTAGGCAGTCATAGTCACAGAATTTAAAATGATTGAAGTATCAATTAAATACAAACATTTGACAATTAATAAAATATTACATAACATACCCATGGCTTGCTTCCCCATAGCACACTGGTATGTGTTCCTGGGGCTCTGGTTGTGGTGTGGATATGGAACCAGTCCTGCACAGACACCCAGCAATGTGAAGGGTTCTATCTCCAGATGAGTTGTCAACTGAGCATCTATAGATGCCTCATTCAGAGCGATGTGGGAGTCGTTTTCTTCATTTACGTCCAAATATTCAATAAGACCTGAAAACAAATCAAAACAGGGAAAGAAATGTGTTTTATAAATGAATTAGAATAGCTGTACCATAAAATCGAGTAAGTCTAATCACGTTTTAAATACAATCACCAATAGTATGTTTAGTGATTAAAAAAACTGTTTTTATGTGTCTCATAACATTTAAGGTTCCTATAATTTTACAGAAGTATTCAGTTTTTTACACCATTTTAGGTTGCACTAAATTAGTGTAACACTTGAGGCTAGAATGAAAAAAAAAAAAAGAAAAAAAAAACACACACGCACACCCCCCCCTTACTGCATACATAAAAAAAAAAAAAAAAACAAATTTCTGCCTTAAAAAAATTTGCGCCAAAGTCCATTTGCGAAATTCCAGTGTCCCTAATAATGGGTTATACGAAAACTGTTACTGTAGAAAAATCCTTTAAAAATACTAATTACCTTCATTAAGGAAGTCTTCGAAGTTTTTCACTCCTTGGATCAGTTCATCTATGTGTTCTTTTTTAACAAGTGTCTGTCCTTTGTCTACTATTATGTAGGGCCTGTGAATATAAAAACAGTTAATAACATTAAGAAAGTGTTTCCCACACTCTTTCTATACTTAAGTGAAAACAAAATAACTTTACATTTTTAAAATGATCTAGAAATTGAATGGTGCTGAATTTAAACCTTAAATTCCTCCTGTTGATAGGGTAAATTTCTAAGGTTTGTACACAATTTACAGACTCTCAAAAAATAAATAAATACGGTAAATAAACAAATACATAAATAAATAAACAAATACATACATAAATAAGTAAGTAAATAAATAATTAAATAAATCTATCAGTCAATCACTCACTCACTCACTCACTCACTCACTCACTCACTCAATCAATCAATCAATCAATCAATCAATCAATCAATCAATCAATCAATCAATCAATCAATCAATCAATCAATCAATCAATCAATCAATCTTCTTAATGTATTCAGCTGTTTGCTGACAACATAAAGTCCACTATAGTCCACTGTAGTCTAGTCAGTTGTTGTTTTTCACAAGAAATGAGGGGTATTTTGATCGGTGGATGCCTGTTGCTAGTAGCCAGAGTTGGGGTGTAGTCAATATTATACTGCAATTGGTACTGATGATTTTAATTTACTTCTTTTGTGGTTTATGGATGGACAGTATGGAAGAATGTGTTCTAGATCTTCATCATGATTATTACACCACAGACAAGTAGGATAATCAGAAATTGAAATTGGTGTGACAATGTGACTTATTCTGGAAACGAATGAACGAACGAACAAACAAACAAATAAATAAATAAATAAATTAAAAACAAACAAAGAAACAAACAAATAAATAAATAAATAAATAAATAAATAAATAAATAAATAAATAAATAAATAAATAAATAAAATAAATAAATAAATACTGTATTATACTTCTAATTTTTGTTCTGAAAAACCTACCTGCAGAGTCGACCGCTATCAGAGCTGATGTAGACACATCTGTGCTGGTGTTGTGGGTAAATTGATATGAAACCATTGATGTAACCGTTCCTCCTCATCATACGAAATATTCTCACAAGTCTTCGATAATCTTTGATAACACCCAGTATGTTACCTGGAAAAATACAAACGGGTATTGTTATATTTATACACACATCTGAGGAAAGACGTTTCATGACTGTAACCTTGAAAGACATCAAAATTGGCTTTATTTTCGTCTTCTAGAACATAACTAGACATAACATTTAGGCACTAAAAGCTAAGACTGTCACAGTGTATACTAGGATGGATGTGGTGTCAGTTGGGAGGGTTCACAAGTCTTCGAAATCTAACAATAGGTTAACAAATTCAAAATAAGTATCAATAGAGCTGAGGCCAGCACAAAAAAAAATCGGCATTCAAAACCAATGAACCTTTTCTTCCTTCCTCTTTTAACTTCTTCCATGTGTATGCAATATTATTTGTACATGAAACAGTCACTGTCAGTTTGGTATATGTGATTGGAAACTCACCATTGAGGAAAACCATATACACTTTGGGACTGTTGATTTCTTCTCCCCCCAACAGATTGACGTCTTCCACTCCTATGTTGAAAGCAAGTCGGATGATGGGTGCTTCCTCCACTTCTGTTGTAATATGAGTCATCAGAGCAAGATTCTTCACAAGCCCACAAGCCTGAAGGAACAGGAAGCAAATTAAGATTTTTGATGAGTGGAGAATAGAATCCTAGATAGGGAATACTATACCGGTACATAAAATTATTATTATCCTCATCTGATACGGCTCAACACTTGGTTGCATTGAGTTGTTTGTTTTGCATTTTGATCAAAATAATAATTATATCCATGAGCAGGCTTAAGATAAGATGTGTAATTCCTAAGTTATTGATTGTTGTCAGCTTGCTGGTGATAATAATAAATCAATATTATTTTCTTTGCTTACTTTATGCTTTATAAAGTACATTTATACTCATATTAAAACAATTATATTTTGTGAGGGGGATAGAATTTATCCCTGGCAGGGATGTTAATATGAATTTATGAGAGGGGGTTAACTTTCCAACAGGGAAAATCTCCCCATCCCCCATTAATTCGTACCCTGTGAAGGAACAAAAACAAATCTGTTTTTTTTTTTTAATGTAGTTCTACTATACTAGGCGATTCTGTAACTTAATTACAAACTTTTATGAATACAGAAGAAATCATTTAGAGATTGAAATTTTTCGTTGAGTTCGAAGTGTAGAAAATGAGATTTTCAAATGGGAAAATTGATGTCTTTAAATGGTATTTTTCGGCATTTTCAAAATACACAGCTTCAATAACGCGATAAATACTCTAGTTTTATTATACTGTTGTTACTTCTTCTCACAACAGTTTCAATACTGATACTCACTTCTCCTTCAGGGGTGTCAGACGGACATAGCATCCCCCATTGTGAAGGCTGCAGAGATCTTGGACCAGAAACCTTTCTTGTCTTCTCAAACTGAGAATTGACACGAGTCATCATTCCAAGTGCAGAGATGTATGAAAGCCTGGACAAGACCTGTGTCACACCGTATCGCTCCATCTTGAATCTCTTGATGGTCCAATTACCCTGTAAGCAGATCTCTTTTGAATACTGATTCGTACATATTACATCATTAACTGTAACACAAAAACATCCAGAATAACTCATATTACATCATTAACTGCCTGAATGGTCCTTGATGAGGGGATAAAATATTATTCTATGCCAAATATGCTTAGTTTTGTGGTAAAACAAGGCTGCATGATTTTGTCTTTCATGAGTTTGGAAGTTTTTCTACTCTTATTGGGTCTGTTATGTCTGACAACTGGCAAAATGTGATTTCAAGTAAAACATGTCCATTTATGAATTAAAATAAGACTAAATGATTATTTCAAATTGTAGGGTAATACTGACACTTTGCAAAATTATACACAAAACTTTCAAAACCATTAAAGACGAAACCATGAACACGGAACCAGTGTGCATGTAGGTGTTATTTTACTACATGTAAACTGTTAAATTCAGGCAAAATTTAGTTTATTTTCTACATATAAATTGTTAAATTTAGTTTTGTAATGTTCTTTCTTTCTTTTCTGTCCACGGTAAAATTTAGTTTATATCACAGTCTAGTATATACAGTTACGAAGCTCAATACGTAGGGAATATGCATCCAATGACAGTTGAACTTTAGTTGCTAGCCACTAGGATCACTACTATTGCACAGTCTATTGTTCCTAGTACTCTCAGTTGCTAACCGCTTGGAGCATTGTATTGCGAGAAATGCAAAAAATCACCTCAAGCTTCGTGACTGTTTATGTTAAAAAATAGACAGTCTAGTAACTGTTACCATGACAATTAAGAATCACAAATGCAGAAAAAAAGAGTATCGTTGTTATGTACAATGAAGAATAAAAAGTTGACAAAGTTACAAATGTTAAATTTCATGTAAGTGATTCAAAAGTATGTGATATTGAAGGAATTTTGTATTGACATACTTAAAAGCTACATTGCAATATATTCCATCTTGACAACATTACTTACACTGGATATGGCGTGGACGAGACCATTTGTGATCTGATCTTGCCTCATGTGCTTCACAATGTCGAACTGAGCTGCCTTGATCTTCGGAATATTTTTATCAGCAATCATCTTCAACTGCAAATAAATGTTAAAAGCCAAATTACCAAAACAACAGAGGACTGTTGGTTATTAATGTCTCATTGTCTGAGGAGATATTTTCAGCTTCTGTTTGCTACACACAACTTGAAAGCAGTGACATGTGAAGAGTTTCTAGGATTGTCATCCAAATATGTCTTTAAGCTGACGTGCTACTAAGTTTTTTTAATTTCTACAATTTTCATTATATCTTCTTGAAAATGTTAAACATCAGATATTGCTAAACTATATACTATGCTCAATTTTTTATACATTTTTATGTTGAAAAATATATCCAGAACAACAATTATTTTATTTGAGAATAATTTATATTTTTCGTAAACATTTATCTGGGCCTCACATAAAGACAATCAATTTCCTAAAAGTTTAAAATGAAGCTAAGACTCCCTATAATGAAATGGTGTTTTGGTTTTTTCCCTGGTCAATATAAGTTACTTCACTAGTAAAAAAAAAAATTGAACACTGGATTTTTTTTCAACTTCACTGCAGACCAAAAAAAAACACTTACAACTGGTTTTTAAGGAACCCATAGGTTCATTGCCGCCCTCACATAAGTCCGCCATCGGTCCCTATCCTGAGCAAGATTAATCCAGTCACTATCATCATACCCCACTTCCCTCAAATCCATTTTAATATATCCTCCCATCTACGTCTCGGCCTCCCCAAAGATCTTTTTCCCTCTAGTCTCCCAACTAACACTCTATATGCATTTCTGCAATCGCCCATATGTGCTACATGCCCTGCCCATCTCAAATGTCTGGATTTAATGTTCATAATTATGTCAGGTGAAGAATACATTGCGTACAGATCTGAAATTGCAGACTCTTTGGGACCAATACAGTGAAGAAAGAGCAATTAAAAATAAAAATAAATATGGGTAACATAATTTGCTGACACTTTGACAAATCTTAATATATAAAAGTGAATATGGGTATGTATGTATGTATGTTCTCAATACAAATCTACACGCTTTGGCCGATATGTGCCAAAGTTTGCACATTTAACCTTCATAACCAGGAGAAGAACATAGGCTATATTAAAATTGTTAAAATGAACGTTAAATTAATTAAAAAAGTAAAAAATGAAAATAAATACGATCAAACATTCATGTATAATGCTAAAATGCAATCTTCTACAGTCAATTGTTCTTTATTATTGTCTGTTGTATTCAACACCGACTTTCACGAGGCCATGGAAATTATAACACGATATTAAATAACATTGTTGATACACATCATGAAGGCTAATACTAAAATTCTAAACTTAATAACGTAACAAGTAAATGTTTACAATTAGAAGAAAAAACCCAAATACCACAAAAAAATATAATAGAAAAAAATATATATATAATTTTCATTAGTTTTAATAATTTAACAAAAATATTGGTCTTGTAAACCAAAAATAAGGACAATTCGTGCAATAAGTAGGTATCTTTACGCAGTTGTAGATAGTGAGCAGACTGTTTTATCCAACTGAATTCCTGAATTCTTTGAAACCACAAGGATTGCTACTATATAATTTAATACTTAATATTGAATCACCAATAGTACTACTGCAAAATACTGACCCGCCAAAATTATGCAATGGAACAAGAACTGGTGTGAAAAAACTCATTCAAACGTAAGAAATGACAATATTAACTGGCAAAACGAACGGAGAAGACATTTTTATCCCACGCATTCCTATGATACCTACTAACATGCCTTTCGATTTTAAATAACAGCAATTTCAGTACGACTAGCATTTGTAATGGCCATATTAAAATTAAGCTCAAGGACAGTTGCTCAAAGTTGCAGACATTAACTTAAAAACTCCGTGTTTTCACATTCTCAACAATATTTAATGTAAAGAAGTAGGAAAAAAAAATTTTACACACATAAAAAGCAATTCGATGATTAATTAATTAAAAAAAGAAGCAAAAAGGACAACCCGGACAATGCCGGGTGCTTTCAGCTAGTTTTTTTATAAAATTATTCATTCTCTTCATTGTAGTTTTCGAAAATAACAAACGATACCATGGAGACAACAAATAAATCAGAATTTGACAAATGAAGGTTGGGAATTAACAAGTTAGTATGTACTATGCTGTGAGATATGTTAGTACTCACTTCCCAGTTGAACCTCTTAAACAAATCTTCAAACATGAGTGCCAGCAATGAACCAGCAAGCTCAAGTCTTTTGTTTCCATAGTAATCTCTGTCATCTATCACTTTCGTGTCCCCTTGTGCCTGGATCACTCTGCGTACCATCAGCGCTGTGTACGTTGCCTTTATTTTGAAGTTGAAATTTTCCACCTATAAAATATAACAACAGAAGATTAGTGATATCCACTGCAATTTCATGTACATTAAGAAGAGACAATATTTTGCAGTCACATAGTGGTGGGGGAGATTACCTCAGACCCAGTATAGTTTTCAAAAGAAATTGTGAAGAAAAGAGATTTCCTTCAGACTACTCTTACTGCTATAAATATAGTAAAAAACTATTTTAAAGGTCTCGTTTTTAAAAAATGGATTTAGTAGTCCTGGCAGAATTTTCCTAAACAATGTAATTTATTCCCACTTTTAAGAAACTCTGCTTTAAGGAAAATCTCACTTTTAAGGAATACATTTGAATGGATTTCGTGACACAATTCATTTATTGAAATTCCGATGAATTTCTGTATAAGGTATGGTTACACCAGTGTGGCATTAGTAACAATACATTGCAACCTACAGTATTCCACGATATCTCGATTGGAAGTAAGTTATTGCTATTCTGTGTTTACCTATGAAAATTTTTCTCAAGTATTTAGGCATAATTTTAAATTGGAACCAACACATTAATTACCTTTGTAATAAATTACGTAAAATAATATATTATTTTGTTTTATTGAGGAATTACTTGTCAATACATTTATTACGCACAATATACTTAACTTTATTTCAATCGGTAATTATGTATGGAATTATAGGATGGGGTAGATTATTTAAAACCAATTTTAACCCATAATTAAAATATGTCTCCATAAACTTATTGATTTTCCATCTCGAAAATTGTTTTTAGACGTTAATGTTCTTAAAATAAGACAAGTTTATTATATTGTATTAATAAAATTCATACATAAAAATCTAAATAATTTTGAATTGTATTCCCATAGTTATGAAACAAAAGGTATGAATTCTTTAAGATTGAACCAAAATGCAACACTGCTACAGTATTTAATCATAGTAGTAATTTAGGCCCAAGAATATATAACAAATTTATATTTAAATATCCTAATCTTGTCAATTCTAATAGTTCTAGTAATAAATTTAAAAAGTTATATATGGATTTTATAAATATTGAAAAATTGTAAATTTAAATTTATATATTCTTATTGTGTAATAGACATAAAAGAAATTGTATTATATACTTCTTAATTTCAATTCAGGAATTCGCCCCTGAACACGAGTTTTACTCTTTCAGGGGCGAGCTAAAGTTTTTCTGTTTATATTAGATTTTATGTTACAATTATTAGCAAAATAAATAAATAAATAAATTACATATACATGATTGTGATTTTATGAAAATATCTGAGTGAGATGAAGGTGATAATGCCAGTGAAATGAGTCCAGGATTCAGCACCGAAAGTTACCCAGCATTTGCTGGGAAAAAATCTCAACCAGGTAACTTGTCCCAACCAGGATTTGAACCAATTTGTTTCACGGTCAGGCATACTAAACGTTACTTCACAGTGGCAGACCATTTTATTGTTAATAAGTATATTTAGGCCTAATGGGTATTTACAATATGTTCATGTAATGCAACTAAATGCCTGATGGTGTTTTAATTTCAACCAATGGTTCTTCTGTAAAACCATACAAGTCACATTGTAATGGTTATAAAAAATTTGCATATTTTAATCGAGCAGTGTATTTCTTACATACAACAGTCTAGAAACTATGAAAGCTTCAAAAACTTGACAGAGACAAGTCATCAGAGTGAATTGTAGGGGGGGAAAACTTATAGTGAAATCATAATCCGAAATAATAGAACACATCTTACTGGAACATGAGCCAGCACTGTTGTAGCCAAGAGGTCCCGTGCTTCATCTACAGGAGACTTCTTTGCTCCAGGAACAAAGAATCTCTTTTGCTTCGTTTTAGCACCCAGATATCTGAAAACATTAAAGCATTTCTTATGGTAAGCGAATCCATTACACACTTTCATCACAGAATCATCTGAAATGACATTTTGTGCAATTTTTTTTCTTTTGTAAATTTCCACGTTTCTATTAGAAAATAAATGGAGAAAATCCTAGTTTTAAAACATCATTTTTTATTTAACGGTGCTCGCAACTGCAGAGGTTATATCAGCGTCGCCGGATGTGCCGGAATTTTGTCCCGCAGGAGTTCTTTTACATTCCAGTAAATCTACTGACATGAGCCTGTCGCATTTAAGCACACTTAAATGCCATCGACCTGGCCCAGGATCGAACCCGCAACCTTGGGCATAGAAGGCCAGCGCTATACCAACTTGCCAACCAGGTCGACGAAAATCCTAGTATATTCTGGGCATTTGATTAAATAATAGTCTACCAATGTAAGACCTGCTCGACATAAAAAAAATATGTATTATTCAGCACATGTGCTTGACTAACTCTACTCCATCCTGTTGTTACATTACAGCTTAATTTACTTCAAATGTTTACACCCCCCCCCCCACTTACATGCTTATGTTCACAATATGGAATACTACATCCAAATAAAAATTGACGACAAAACTGATTCTTCATCCTTGAATATACACTTTCAACACTTATATAATCATTGATGAACTATTATGTTACTTAAATAAAATAAATAACAGCTTCTCTGCGTTAATATTTAAATTATGGTATTATTTTACCTGATTTACTTGTTTTAACGACATATCCATCATTCTCTGAATTCTAGTGCATTTCTGTGCTATCTTCTGGTTTCCTGTTACAGTGAGAAGCTAGCATGGGAACTCACTAGAATTCAGACTATGATAGAAATTACATCGAAACTAGACAAGCAAGTAAAATAATACCATAATTTAAACAGACACATAAAAACACACCAACAACACATCCTCGACACTCAACTGAATTTCAGAACGTACATCCTTTTCGATACAACACTACCAGTCATGAACACACTCCACCATAACAGGAAACCAGAAGATAGTGTAGGAACTCAATAGAACTTAGATGATGATGGACATTACATCGAAAGTAATCAATGAGGTAAAATAAAATCATAATTTAAATGTTAACACAGTGAAGTTGTTATTTATTTAATTTAAATAATTTAATAGTTCATCAGTGGCATAATTGAACAAAGTATCTCAGCTCTTTATAAAAAAAATTATTCAAAAGAAAACACAATATTATTTGCCATTGAAATTTTTTTGTCTCAATCGATAAGAGTATACTTTCATGTATTTATTTCCAAATTTTCAGACAAAAATTCCAATTATTAGCGTCAATATTAATTATTTTCTATGCACTGACCAGGCAAGAGAAGGGGGCATGGCGCAACCTGCCAGTACCTTCATGTCTAAAATTACTCTAGACTACAAGCACCCACATCCAATTCCAAAGGCTATTATGTCTATTTTTCAAGGAACTATGTGCAATTGATAATTTAATAATAATAATAATAATAATAATAATAATAATAATAATAATAATAATAATAATAATAAACAGTCTTAATTTTACCTCAAAGCCTGATTCTGTGTAAAAATATTTGCTTGGTGACATTCCTCCAAAGAAGGAGCAAAACGCTGCATTATATTTTCTTCTGTTCCGATCATCTGAACAATTTCTTGATCGGATACCACTCCCATGGCCTTGAATATGATTGCAACTGGAATATCCTGAAATCCAGAGCAAATCAGGCACAGTGAATAATGAAGTCTGCAGATTTACATATTTATACAGTGAGTAAAGACAGACATAACTGAAACCACCAATAAAAAAAAATTATTACACAATAATATTATACTGTAGGCCTGCTACACAAATTCAAAAGTTCCCCATTTTTATTTGTTTTTACACATGTCACGTGATGATGAAGGGCTTGGAAATGGAAGGGCAGTTTCGTTTCAGGAATTTCTGTAAACAGTATCTCTGGACAATCTACAAGGCACAAACTTCTTTTATGTGTCGTAAATCTATGACACAGACCTTCAAGCTGTATTTCCCTGCTGTAGAAAGCCATTCATAAAAACAAACGTAAGTACCTCAAAATAGGTCACAACAATGAAAAGTAGGTTGTGTTACATATTTTGAATCTAATGAAGCTTGTAAAAAATTGATTACCCGTATAAACTGTGTGGATTTCAAAATATAATACACTGTCATTAAAAATGTATGTATAAACAAATGAAATTCGTATCTTGCGTAACTGGCCACGTGTATTAAATAGTAGGTCTTAACTTGTTGCCAACATTATACATTATGCTTTGACAACACTTTGTCAGGTTTAGGTTAGGTAATTAAAAATTATTTATCTTGGTGTTAATAATTTCAATTGTATAATCTATTTTAAATACAGACTTCTTCAGCAATTCTTCAAATAGGCTACTTATTTTTTTGTTTTCAATTAATAACATCTTTATTCTTGTAGTATATTTGAAGGTTAATACTCTCAAACAGAATTCCGATTCGTAATAATCAGTAGATACTTTCTTTTTTTTTTTTACAAGGCCATCTAATTTAATAAACATGGTCAAGAAGAAGTTTATGGAATAGTTAGTTACTGGAGGAAGTACTCAGAGTACAGATATTATAGCTTACAAACCATTTCAAAATTGTAGAGTAATTTATTGTAGCTCCCACTGTTCATTTTGAGACTCACAGTAAACAACTTGAAGATGTGGGTGCAGAGAAAAGAGCCATTTATGAAATTTAAATTATAGTTTATTTAACGACGTTCGCAACTGCAGAGGTTATATCAGCGTCACCGGTGTGCCGGAATTTTATCCCACAGGAGTTCTTTTACATGCCAGTAAATCTACTGACATGAGCCTGCTGCATTTAAACACACTTAAATGCCATCGACCTCGGCCGGGATTGAACCCGCAACCTCGAGCATAGAAGACCAGCGCTATACCAACTACGCTACTGAGGGCGACGCCATTTATGAATCATACATTGATTACTACAGAGAAAACTGTGGCCTAACTCTTACTACCGCCTTTAGTTTAATGATAGGATCAAAAGGGAACATTCAAAAAGAATTAAAGAATTCTGTACCAGCCCAGGTCTAAGACAAAACTATTACATGATGAATTTAAATGCTATTATAGTCACAATCATGCCATGGTATGAAAGAAAAATTTCACAACCTCGAGCGGGATTCGAACCTGCGACTTCCTGTACTCCGGTCAGGTGCTCTACCACTGAGCTATCGAGTTCATCTCACGCCAAAGGCTTGGAATTATCCTTTCATACTGGCGACTCTGTTATAGAGTACTGTCCATAGCGTCTGATCTTGTCAGCACTGCTTATGGCTGGGAAGAAACTTTACAAATGTAATCTTCATCTTATGATGTTGGATGACATATATACGTCCGTTGATGTGACTATAATAGTATTTAAATTCATTAATATGTCACATCAACGGACGTATATACGTCATCCAACAACGTAAGATGAAGATTACATTTGTAAAGTTTCTTCCCAGCCATAAGCAGTGCTGACTAGATCAGACGCTATGGACAGTACTCTATAACAGAGTCGCCAGTATGAAAGAATATTCCAAGCTTTTGGCGTGAGACGAACTCGATAGCTCAGTGGTAGAGCGCCTGACTGGAGTACAGGAAGTCGCAGGTTCGAATCCTGCTCGAGGTTGTGAAATTTTTCTTTCATACCATGGCATGACTGTGACTATAATAGAATTTAAATTCATTAATATGTCACATCAACGGACGTATATACATCATCCAACATCGTAAGATGAAGATTATATTACATGATATTGCGACATTAAGAGGATTTAGTTTCATATTGAGAAATCATTTATACAAATTTAAAAATTAAGTTTCCATTTTCACTCTAATCACTATCGCTTCCTACTACAAAGTTTTCCTTATTTTTTAAATTCAGGTTTTCTCATTTGCTATTTTTATACTTTGTCTTTAGGCTAGCCCCTTGTTAAATGAAGTCATTTTAATTTAATTTAATTCAAGATACCAGTTTCAATTGTTTACACGTCCATATTGAAACAATCAAATTTATACTCACATCTTGCAATGTATTGTGTTTGAGGTAGTATTTGCCATTCTTCACAATCAGATTGGTTCGTGATTTTTTCTCATGGGTGCTGCTGGTCACCTGACACTGCACACCACCTTTGCGATCTTCTTCCACTATAATTCTGTTACGTGACAACTGTTCTTGTATGAGAATCACCTGAGTGAAAATAATAACATATTAATTTAAACTCAATTTTAAACTAAAGACATTGTTTACAATCACACAGCAATGCGGAAGTAACAGAATATAAATAGCAGGGGAAATTAAGTGCAGAGAGAAGTCTCACCTTTTCTTGACCTTTAACCACGAAGTAACCGCCTGGATCATGAGGGCATTCATTCATTTTCGCAAGTTCAAACTGCGATTTGCCAGCAAGTACGCAATTTGAGCTCCGTAACATGATTGGCATTCTGAAAATCATAAACATCCTTCAGTTTAGTTTAAAATTATTAATAGGTATTGTACATACAGGGTGGTTCAGTGACTATGTTACAAACTCTTAGGGATGATAGAGGAGACAAATATGTCTGAACAACTTTCATACAGGAACCTATATCTGGAAACATTACATTTGGTAGTTAGAAGCCTAGATATGTTAGTCTGTGCAACCAGCTAGAATCGAACTCAAGGCCATCCTTTTGAAGTTTTGTTGCAGACAACTGTTCCTGCACACGTTGGTGATTTCTCATAAACATGGTATAAGCTAGTTGGCATCGTAAATGATATTTTGACTAATTAAACCTTGCAACTTTCCTTCTATTGCTTTTTCTCTTCCATAAATTTAATTTCATATCAGAAAGTTACAAGGGAAGTTGCAAAATTTAATCAGTCAGAATATCATTTACAATGCCAACTAGTCTATGAGAAATCACCAACGTTTGCAGGAACAGTCGTCTGCAAACAAACTTCAAAACGATGGCCTTGAATTCGATTTTAGCTGGTTGCACTGACTAACATATCTAGGTTTGTAACTATCAAACAGAACATTTCCAGACATAGGTTCCTATATTAAATTTGTTCATAATTGTCTCCTCTATCATCTCTAAGAGTTTGTAACATAGTCACTGAATCACCCTGTATTTACGTACCTTCAACATGTAGAGGGTAAAAAAGAATGTAGGCTTAAATCACATAATTTACTTCCTAATTAACAATGTCAACGTCAACAACAATAAAAATATACTAAGTTGAATACTTCTGATCTCAGTGATGCTAATGCTGTATTTGGCGTTTTATGTCAAAACATTAAAAAATTGAATAAACAAAAAGATGATCAAATTTGTTAGAGTTGTGAATCATCAGCATAAGAAGGAAGAAAAAGAATAAACAGATAAAAAAAGGAAGAGAGTCACAATGGATAAGAGTAGGGAAAGAAATATAAGAAAAACAAACTACCGTGATAATGACAAACAACATCATCATCATCATCATCATCATCATCATCATCATCATCATCTTCTTCTACAGAACAGTCCAAAATATTGTCTAACCATCGAATCTGTGCCCCTTCAGCGCTGTCGTCGTTCTTGAAAAATTTAATGCCTGTACTCACTCCATTCCACCCGCTTTCCTCCCGCCACGTTAAACAGCAGGCCGAATAGGGATGTTGCCAAACTTCCGTCAAACGGTGTCATAAATAACTGGTCGTCCATGCTACAATATCATTTCTTTCAATCAAAATACATCTTGTATTTCTACATTTTTTTAAACCTAAATCCCATGTCTCGAATCACTTTCCGTGATGTTTCTCTCCAACCTTTTATTATTGCTTCTCTTGCAACCTTCAGTAATTTCTTCAATGTTGGAACTTCTTTCTGCACGGTATAAAATTCTTGTATCTTTCTTCTTAATATATATCGGTTCATATCATCTACAAGAATTAAAGGTTCCCTTGATCTGTTCTTCCCTGGTGATTCTAGCTTTTCATCTCCTGCACAGACTCCCTCTGTCCTGATTTTCTTTATTAGGCGCTCTAACCTGCCTATATAAATTACATAAAATGTTGTATTATTAGTATTAGTTAAGTAAGTAATTTTAATACATAATCAATTGAAATAAAATAAGCCTCACCTGTGATATCAGTTGCTCTTTTCGTTGCCTGATTTATAGGAAACAGATATTGACCTGTTAGTTTCTCTTCATTGCAAAATGCTATTACGTACTTGATTAATAATATTTTTTTTGCCACTCCGTGCTACAGTATTCATGTTGAGTTGACAACACTGGACTGCAAGTGCAAATAAACTGTACTGCAAGAAGGCCAAAATTGTGAGTAATGGGGGACAGAAAGGGAGAGAGATAAAAATGCATGGAGAGAAATGAATTACAGAGGCTGAGAAGGAATTAGGGTTCAGTTCGCATATCTTACGGAGGCACAGATCCGATGGTCTGACAATACGTCCATTATTTTTTTTATATATACGATGTTACTAATAAAAACTCTATATACAGACGTTTAACTGTCTGATATTTGTACAATGAATGGCTTGTTTATAAGTCGTGTGTAAATTCCTTACAATAATCACTACATACGTCGTGTATAACAGTATAACTGTTACACAGCTACGTCATAGTTTCGTCATTACTTCGTCACGACGTCTGAGGTTCTCTACTGCATCCGGTAGAGCGCTCTAGTGTGGCGTGTTAAATATTGATAGTACAACTGGCTCTAATCGATTACCACACTACATTTTGGTCAAAGAGTACAAGTTACAGCAATATTATTCTAATAATTCTATGATCTTTGGTTTGTTCTTCTGTGATTACAAGGTAACCATCATCATAAAATGACAGTCGATACGAACAGCTGTTAGAGGGGCGGCCATTTTTTCCCTATATACAACGCTTAAACAAGGGGTTTCGTGTATATAACTACTGCAAAGCAATTCCTATTGTATAGTTACAGCCTGTTTATACATCCATAGCTTATTCACGGTTTATTAGTAACGTTTTCTGTCTCAACTCTGCATAAGTCTCGTATAAAAACTATACACAGTTTATTAGTAAGACTGATACTGTATATCTAACACACAGTCATTTGTAGTATGCAGTTAATGAACTGAATTGTATTATAATCGTTGTGTAAATTTTCCCAGCTGCACTCATCGTACCTGCCAATAAGCAGGTTATTTCTAACAACCCGCTGGTTACCACGTGTGTACTCTATGTCGACTGTGATAGGAGCAGAATACGTCAGGTCACGAAGCCTGCATTCATGAGGCGTGGTAGACTTGGAGACATTGAATGCTTCTTCAACATCTGGCATTCCCACATTTACATTCAAGTATCTGAAATAAAATTAATTATCAAAATGTGAAAAATATACAAAGCTCACAGCGCAAAGAGCTGATGTAACCTACTACCACATTACCATTTCTAAAGTTTTTGTTTCCGTTTTCATATAATTTAAAATTTCATATTTATAATACACAGAAATGCAGTAATCCTGCAAAATACATAGGCTATATAATACCAAATAACTACAGCAGAAATAGTTGATTTTGACTATAGGAAAAGCAGTAGCATAATGAACAGTTGGTTTTATTTATTTTTATTTTATTGGGTTATTTTACGTGGCTGTATCAACATCTAGGTTATTTAGCGTCTGAATGAAATGAAGGTGATAATGCCGGTGAAATGAGTTTGGGGTCCAGCACCGAAAGTTATCCAGCATTTGCTCGTATTTGGTTGAGGGAAAACCCCGGGAAAAAACCTCAACCAGGTAACTTGCCCCGACCGGGATTCGAACCCGGGCCACCTGGTTTCGCGGCCAGACGCGCTGACCGTTACTACACAGGTGTGGACACGAACAGTTGGTGAACCTACAATTTTTGAGCATGCTTAGATAACCTAACGGTGCGGTATTTACGGTCTGGGCCTCGTACTTTATACCCTAAGAATGAAACCTAACTTTTCTGCCCCTATAACTACACATGCTACTGGATTATAGTGATTTTCTAATTGTCAGGTTCAATTTTCGCAACAAGTGAGCAATACCAAAGCCGCCATATCTTCACATATGCCAGTTATGCATTAACTGATGTGTCTTACTGGATTGTGTAAGTAAAGGGGGTGGGGAATACAAAAACTATTCTCTTTAACTACCCTTTTCTTCCATTTTTCTCCATTTCTTCTCACTTCCTACTATGCCGTACTACCTTCACTTTTCCACAACTGTGGAGTAACAGCACGTCTGACTATGAAACTAGTGGGCCTGGGTTCAAATTCTGGTTGGGACAAGTTACTGGATGAGGCTTTTTCCGAGGTTTTCCCTCAACCCATTAAGAGTAAATGTTGGACAACTTTCGGTGTTGGACTCTGGACTCATTTCCCCAGCATTTGTTATTGCAGGACATCTGCTGACATGATACAATTACACATTAGTAGGCACTTTCTGCAAGGTCTAAAGACATAAATTCCTCTACAGTATATGGCACAGGTTGCTGCTGCATCATATGCCATATACTGTAGAGGAATTTATGTCTTTAGACCTTGCACAAAGTGCCTACTAATATGTAATTGTATCATGTCAGCAGATGTCCTGCAATAACAAAGCTACAAATTCATAAATATGTCCATAGTATAATCAGAAACTAGATTAAGACTTAGAAATAAGATTGACGAAGCCATGATTTGTAAAGATCTTTATGGTGAATAAATTACTACTACTACTACTACTACTACTACTACTACTACTACTATCATCACCTTCATATCATTCAGATGCTAGAAAACCACAGCAGTTGATAAAGTGTCGTAAAATAACCCACTTAATAAAAACTACCTTCACTTACCATATTGGAATCACAGGGAATCGATCTAGAAACCTTTTGCTTAGTAGTCTCTCTCCGTAACCATTATGCCACAAGATCGTTGAAAAATTCGACCTTAATATTTCTTTACAAGACATACCTTCGATAATATATTTCAACCAATTTCAACTGTCGACAAAAAATTATCGATTCATGTACCTACCTCGGAAATTATTTCTGATAAATTTTACGAACGATATCTGTATAGGTTGTTAATGTTTTATTACTTCAAATCACCATATTGACAATTCAACAGTACGAATGAAGACAGTGAATTAGATATAAAGGTGAGTACTAAAATGATGTATTATCTATATTTGTGTTTTAATGCTTCCTATACCTGCAAAGACTATATCCAACATTTCTTAGGAAACTTTATAAGTTATTTTCATGTATAAGTTTTAAACACATTAAGTCACGCCTACAATTCTCTCTTCCCTTATGCCACTTATTAATCCCAAAACTTACTTTACATAAAATAAAGGATCAGCATCACTTGATACTTTTTCATTTGCTTTGACAATCTTCTTGATTTCAACATTGATGAAGTAATTGAAGGAATCTATATGCTGCTTAACTAAGCCTTTGACTTTCAAAAACGCTGGGACCAGTTTCCACTTCTCCTAAAAGAATAAAAATAATTAATTTATATACACAGATGTATGTATGCAGATAAAATAAAATGTTAAGATCATTTCACCGACATAAATAAGAAAACAAAAATCCTAACCTCAATTGATTTTACAGGTTCAGTAAGCTTCTTAGGATCACTGTCCCAGGAATTGAATATATTTTCCTTGAAGCATTCTCCCATTTTGGTACGCTTCACTTAAGAACTCGAATGTCAACGACTAATGATATTTGTAATGATGTACATGAATGTTGTAAAAACACATTGCTACGCACAACCGGTATCGTCTGTCGCCATATTTTCAATCGCTAGCAATAATCGATCCATTTGAATGCTCCACAGTAGAGCCAACAGAAAAAAATCAATAGTAATTATTACCTCTGAGGGCTATTATTAAATTTGTCAGTTCATTTTCAGCAAATATAATAATTATTACACATTTTAATGTTGAATAATGACTTTGTTCTAAAAAATACAGACTTTCAGCTGTCATACATACACATTTTAGTGGCAAAGGAGCCAAAAAAAAAAAAAAAAAAAAGAGAGAAAAATGCTCTCCTCTGTGGCTCTCCCCCAATAAATGTAAATTTCATACCGTACATTGTTGGTTGTGTAATGTCAGTAATGTTCAAACTTTCTTGCTGAGAATTAAAAAAAAAGTGACGTTCCTTGATTTGGAATGAATGAATAGTTGGACACAATCACATACATTTGACACTTTTGTACATAGATAAATAAATAGATTGTAGGACGAAACTTGGCTCCTTCTTGCACGAAATCACATATGCGTACTTGTTACGCACACACTGAATAATGTTGAACGCTAAATTGGAATCCCTCCTCCCCCCCCCCCCCAATGGCGGATACCGGTACATTACTTATGCATTAATTATCCCAGGGGGGGGGGCTCCATAAGAAACGTGCCACTGTACTTGTACTCTTACACGCAGAGCTTTGCCCTGAGTGTATCATGGAAGATGGTCTACAGCATGCCAGTGTGATGATTGTCATGATTAATGGAGCAATGATGGAATTATGTAGGTAAAACGGGAGTACTACCACAGTCTAGTATATACAGTCGCGAAGCTCAATACGTAGTAAATATGCAAACATTAGGTAGTTGCTCACCACTAGGATCACTAAAATCGCCTCATTACAGGCAATGCAAAATAGTACGTCACAGTCTATTGTTTCTAGCACCCTCAAAACTCAAGCTTCGTGATTATATATATTAGACTGTGGTACTACCTCATAAAAACCTACCACCCAACACAATATTTATCCTCTAAGATTCAAACCAAGTTATCAGCATAAAAAGTCGATGTTCTAGCCATTCAGCTAATGGTGCATCACTAAATTGGAAATAGGTAGTCATTTACAAAATGCACGAACTTCTTTTTTGTACGAAGGGAGGGACCCGAAGGCTTAGGGCTTACACTGCAGTCTGAGGCTTATAAATTGTGCTTACCACTCGTATTCTGTGAATGGTTGGGTAGATGAACGGCTGCGCTCTTGTGCAAGTAGAGTATGCTGCACTGTGAACTGAACCTGGGCTATGGTATGGATGATGATGATATGTGAATTAATGATGGCGAAATGAGTCCGAGGTCCAACACCGAAAGTTACCCAGCAATTCTGCTTCAATTGGTTGGGGGAAAACCCTGGAAAAAAACCCAACCAGATAACTGTCCCAACCAGAATTTGAACCCGGGCCCACTCGTTTTACAGTCAGACATGCTGATCATTACTTCAGAACAGTGGACATGCACGAACTTAACGGAAATTATGTTTTTTGGTAAGTCACTAAGAACTAACTACACCTGGGGTGCGAATTAAGATTTATGATGAGGGGGTATATAATTCTAGATAGAGAATACCATACATAAAATTATTATTATTATCCTCATTCAATACCGCTCAACACTTGGTCGCACTGAGTTGCTTGTCTTGCATCTTGATCATAACAATAATTATATCCATGAGCAGGCTTAAGGTAAGATGTGTAATTCCTAAGTTATTGATTGTTGTCAGCTTTCCGATGATAATATACAAAAATATCACTTTCTTTGCTTACTTTATATTTTATAAAGTATACTCGTATTAAAACAAATTATATTTTGTGAGGGGGATAGAAGTTATCCCTGGCAGGGATGTTAATATGAATTTATGAGAGGGGGATAACTTTCCAACAGGGGGGGAAATCCCCCCCGTTAATTCGCACCCTGACTACACCCTAAGTTAATGCAATCTATTGAAGATAATATAGCCTACCGGTACTTAAGTTATAACAAAATCCATTAATTGGTGGAACTGTATAGGGGTGGGCACAGTTCTACCATACAAGAAATGTATTATTGAAATTACTAATATAACTTTTGATAAATTCTACAAGTAGGAAGACGATGTGAAAATATCTTGTGTCCATTCACCCACCTGTCCCACATACTATTGTTTCTTAAAATAGGAAGAATCTGTCCAGCAGATAGATTTCTAGCAGTATGCCATAATAACGTAGTTAGGACATATTCCGTAGTGCTCAGGAAAAGTGGCACAAGTCAAAAAATAATGTTAATTTTACAGGAGAAGGAAAAAACTGTCTTCACACTGGTTTATGTCGATTTGATTTAATATTTTATGTCTCTTTTCCCAAGTGAGCAGACGTTCCGTAAGTTGTCAACAATCTAATAAAAAATTGTTTGTGGAAATTGACTTATGCCATTTTTCCCAAGCATTGCAGATATTACGCCTCATCTCCAGCACTGCCAACCTACATACTGCACAATGCTAGTGCATTCGGAGAAGCAACACTTCAAGGATTATTTTAAGATTATATCAGATTTTCAGTTTGGCTTTCGACCAAAACATTCAACTGCAGAGTGTCACTGAGTGCATCATAAAAGGCTTTGAAAGAAAACAGTACTGTATACTGTTGCTGTGTTTCTGGATATTGCCCAAGCATTTGAAACTGTTTGGCATGATAGCTTAATGATAAAATTGTATCTTGATTACACACACTTTTAACACTATATCACTTAGGAATATATTTGTGATTATCACTTTTAGGTGTTAAATGTAAACTAAGTTTATACTAGGTATTTACAGACTTAGTCCACATTTAATACATTAAAGTGATGATCATAAATATATTCCTAACTTATGTAGAATTGGTTTTCCTGACTATCTCACACGCATCATAAAAAAAGGTTTCTATTTAAGCATCTAGTATGTACAGATGACATTAAATCAACACTTTGTCTAATTTTAGCCCCGAGTACCACAAGGATCTATACTGTCACCACTTCTCTTCAATCTATTCACATATGACATTCTATATTTACGACAATCATACATAGCTATCTATCTATCTTTTTTTTTTTTTTACATTGGGGAATTTAATTGAAGTGAATTTTATTATGGCAGGCAGAGTAACTATCTCATGCCCCCATGCTATATTGTTAGAACCAGGTACCCAGCTTCGAAGCCATTAGCCCTGTAAACTTAAGTATATTTATTTTCTCCTATTATCATATTATAGGATTATCTAAGAAATTAGCAATTTCTTTGTGATAGTATGTGCCGTTTTAGTTTCGGCACTCTGTGTTTCTTTCTTTCCTTTTCTTTTTTCTTCCTTATTTATGTCATTTTTCTTGTTGTTAGTTACCCTTACTTCTCTTAGATGGCATTCTATTCCGCCATTTTAGGTCTTTTTCTTCCTTTTATAGATAGCTTGTTTTCTTTCCACTATTCATGGTCTCTTACTTCTCACGTATAAGAAGCGAATTTAAGTTATCACGTGACATGGGCTTTAGATTTTCATTGGCCCTATTCACATTTATTATTAATTAGCGTCGGCTCTCCTGAGAGGGATGCTTGACGCGGGGCAGTCTGGGGTCGACGCTCGAAGAGTATGGTTGTGTGACAGCCGGGAGAGCTGAGGGTTTTTTGTTTAGCGGCTATCTGTGAGGGGATCACGGATAACCCAGTCTGGGCAGGGACATGTACTGCTGTAGTCGGGGCTCAATCGGGGATAGTGCCTTACTACATGTAGAAGCGTGGCCGAGCTGTGGTGTGGCGTGCTGTGTGATAACAGAGGCATGAGAGTTGAAGAGAGACCATTGTTGTTTGGTTTCGAGGCTGGCCTACCAGGGATCATAATAGGTTTTTCTACATCAGTAATTGTATGTTTCTTTTGATTAGTAGAAGTATATTTGATTTCATACAGAGTATTAGGTAATTCACGAATAAGCTGGAATTCGTCAAGTGTATATTTTACATTGGTTGTGTTTGGTTTCGTATTAGTGCTTACTGCCACATCCGACAAGTTTGGACTTGTCTAGCAAGTTACTTATAATCTGTGGGTATAGATGTGTTACTATTGTGTGTAATGGTGAATGCCAGTTGAGTGACGATTAGTGCCAAGCCAGTTTCGATGCATTGGTGGAGTTATAGGTGGCTGTATTTCTACTGCATTCTTTTTGTTCATTTTCCAATTACCGGAAGTGCTAATTAATAAATGTAAACGGATAGTTGATTATTTATGCTGAGTGTTTTCTTTTGTACCACCTCAGACAATCGACTCTATCATACGTTTGACGGCAGGGTAAAACTTAATTGTTTAAGTATTATTTACTTATCATTTATAACAACTATTCAAAGTAAACAGAGACCCACCGTTGCAAGTAGAAGAGAAAAGAATGGGGGAAGGGAAATGGTATGTGGCCCATTTCTTTTAGGGCTCATCCCGACATCCATCTATGTTGATGATACAGTTCTCTTTTATTCTCACTGTAACCTAAATACTGCAATTAGTACTCTTCGGACATCCTTACATGCGCTATCTGATTGGTGATTACTACTAAACATTACCAAGACAGAAGCTAAAATCTTCTCTTTAAGGCCTATTCATAATCCGCCTCCTTTGGTTCTTCTGAATGAACAAATGACTCTCTACTCAAGAAGCTGTAAATTATCTGGACATATTACTAGATTCGAAACTTACATGGCGTGCCCATATAACTCGCATTTTTATGCTAGTCTTTCCTATAATCCGCAAATTATACCCTTTGGTTAATAGATGTTCATAAATTAGACTGAATTGTTCAGTGTTACTCTACACCTCGCTTGTACGACCTCTTTTAACTTACGCAGCAAATAAGACTCACATGCATTGCCTATAAGTTGCTCCGTGATTTATGACAAACCAGCAGCTGCATCAAGAAATGAGAATTGTTTAACTACAGCAATACATCCATTCAATGTCAAAAATTTTTCTTCAACAAACTTCCTACTTTCCTGGAGCAAGATCTTGTTATCCATCTAGATGTGAAAGGAAACTACCTGAGGACATCTTTCTCAGTGAAACAGATGAGTCTTCATAAATTTTAATCCTAACATAGAAACTTCAGCATATCATTTTGATAATTTATCTATTTCTCAGATTTCACAGCAATTTATTATTAATTAATTTACAATTAGATGAGCCAGTGCAGCCAACCTCATCATAATACTGGTTATGGTGTCATTGAACAATGGCTTGTATAGTAGTTTACAGGTCGACCAATAAATACATTAAAATATTATGGGCTAAGGTATATATAATTTTGAAGAGAACATAATTATTCAAAATAATCTTACTCTGAATTCATGCCATGTGAATTCTTCAAGAAGGCAGCTCTGCTATTATCAGTCTGCACATTAAATTGACGATTTCTAGCCTTTTATTTCAAGAATACTATTGTCACTGATTAACTATTAAGTTATTTAAATTAAATAAATAACGACTGTATTAACGTTTTAAATCGTGGTGTTATTTTACCTGATTGATTTCGATGTTATTTGCATCATCTTCTGAATCCTAGTTAGTTCCAGCACTATCTTCTGATTTTCTGTTATGATGGGATGTATTCATCAATCAATCTTCTTAATGAATCCAGCTGTTTGCTGACAACATAAAGTCCACTATAGTCTATTCAGTTTTTGTTTTTCACGAGAAATGAGGGATATTTTGATCGATGTTCATTATACAGTAGATGCCTGTTGCTAGTAGCCAGAGTTGGGGTGTAGTCAATATATACTGCAGGGCTGTGTCTTCTGCAACTGGTACTGATGATTTTAATTTACTTCTTTTGTGGTTTATGGATGGACAGTATAGAAGAATGTGTTCCAGATCTTCATCATGATTATTACACCACAGACAAGTAGGATTATCAGAAATGTGAAATCGGTGTAGGTACAATTTTATGACAATGTGACCTGTTCTGGCTCTTGTTAAAAATGTTTGAATATGTCTGGGCAAGTTTTTGTACATTTCCAGGTCATTTGGTGTTTTTTGTATAGACTGTAAAATTTTTCCTTTGTCAGAAGAGAGCCAATTGTTGATCCATAGGTTTGTAAAATTAGACTTTATTGAAGCAAAAGCACTGGATAGAGATATCACTCGAAGAGGTCTTGGTTGCAAATATGTTGCCTGTTTTGCAATATTATCGACTTTCTCGTTTCCAGGTATACCACAATGACTATGTATATGGGATGTATTCATGATTGTATTGAAAATGATGTGTGTTTTGTAATTCAATTGAGTGTTGAGGATGTATTGTGAGTGTTTTTCATAACAGGAAACCAGAAGATAGCGCTGGAACTCACTAGAATTCAGAAGATGATGCAAATAACATCGAAATCAATCAGGTATAATAACAGCATGATTTAAAATATTAACACAGTGAAATCGTTATTTATTTAATTTAAATAACTTAACAGTTCGGCAGTGATTAGAAGAGTGTTAGAAGAGTGTATTCAAGGATGAAGAATGATCACTGATTAACTTTATTACTGTTTACTGTGTTAATATGAGGAATTTACCTGGCTGACTAGTTTCAAAGTGATGTTCTTCATTGTCCGAAGCTTAGTGGAGGTCCCATGCTGTCTTCTGGAATCCTGTTGTGGTAGGATGTGTTCATAATTGTGACGAAAAGGGTGTGTGTTTTTGTTTGTTTGTAAATTTCAAATTGTTCTATAATGCCAAGTTTCTGGTTTTTTGGCTGGATGTGTAGTATTTTCATGTCGGTGTCTATGTTGCTGTAGTTGTGATTGGAGTTTGTGATGTGTTCTGCATAGGTTTGAATTGTTATGTAGTTTGGTAATGGCTGTGATATGTTTTTTTTAAGCTGGTTTGAAATGATCTTCCAGTCTGTCCAATGTAGAAGTCGTTTCAACTATTGCATGATAGTTTGTATACACTTGTTAAGTTGTATTTGTGTGTCTTGTCTGTGTGTTAAGTTGTTATATGTTGTGAAGAATACTGTTTTATATAACAGAGATACCTCATCCTATTTGTCACAAACCACAGCCTGTCACTTAGCTAAGCCCTCACTTCTTGAACTTTGTCACATTGACCTACCTATCACAGATCTCAAATATACAATCGTGTAAGATTACAAAAATTTTTCATATTGTTCAATTCTGCAATAAAAAATAGCTAGAGTTACTAGCTTGTGATTGCATATTTTTTTTATTTTCAATCCTGAATATCGTGATCCTGTTCTGAATATCCATACCAGAAAATTTCCTGCGAAAGTCTCTTCCTCTTTTATTTTAGTTGGTTATTTAACGACGCTGTATCAACTACTAGATTATTTGGTTATTTAGCGATGATATTTGGCGAGATGAGGCTGAGGATCCGCCATAGAATACCTCATATTCACCTTACGATTGGGGAAAACCTCGGAAAAACTCAACCAGGTAATCAGTCCAAGCAGGAATCAAACTACACTGGTGGCTCTTTTCCCTCTTGTTGACTCAAATTTGCAAAATTAATATACAAATAAATTTTTATGTAAATGTTATATTTCTAAATATAGGCTTTCATTATGCGATTTATCTTTTCATAGAGCCACCGGCGTGGCTCAGTCGGTTAAGGCACTTGCCTGGCAGTTTGAAGTTGCGTTCGGGCGCGGGTTCGATCCCCGCTTGAGCTGATTACCTGGTTGGGTTTTTTCCGAGGTTTTTCCCAACCGTAATGTGAATGCAAGGTAATCTATGGTGAATCCTCGGCCTCATCTTGCCAAATATCTCGCTAAATAACCTAGTAATTGATACAGCGTCGTTAAATAACCAACTAAAAAAAATCTTTTTATAATATGGGTAAGAAAGAAATGGGACAAGCCTGCAACATTTTCTAGAGACTTCACTTTATGTGACAATGAGTTGCGAGATACAGGTAACTGTTTCTTTTTTAAAAGTGTAGAAGAAAATGGAAGTAAATGTATTAGTAATAATGAAGAATCTTTTAATGCTAAGGATAATAGTGAAGTGTTGGATCATCTACTATTATTATGGGTGATGACGTTCAACCTACAACTAGTGATAACAAATGGCGAAGTGCATAAATGTGAAGCATCCTACAGAATCAGCTCTCTAGTTCATACAAGGGCCTTAGGATCTTGTTAACAAAAATCGACAATATTTACTTGATTTAATTGACATTTTGCTGTACTTAGTTAAGGAAGGTTTATTTTTTCATAGCGTATTTAGACTATATCATATGCGTATTTGTCTTTTTATGTGTGTGGACGCATTTGTATGCTCATGATAAGAGTGTGTATTTGTGAATTAGTGTGCCCACAAGAAATCGTTGTATCTCCGTGTAAATAAAAGTATTCAGCATTCATCACAAAGATGAAAGAAATCGTATTCATATTTCACTATTCTTGGATATTTCGTATATATACAGGGTGGAAGTGAAATAACACTGCAGATTTTCAGAGCGAATAGCTCATGTTGTATGTAACAAAAAAGTGTAATATCATATTGGTGGAAAATCATAGTTTTCTCAGAAAAAAATGTTTTCTTTTTTCCCAAATGTTTAACACCCTCTTATTCGGTATCCATTGTGAGTAAGGCAGTGATTTTTGTCCATGTTTGTTGTTTAGTCAACAGTCTGAAGACAGGTCCGAACCTCATAAGTGACATCATTCATGAGGCAATTAAGCCAGGAGATGATGAGGTAGGGTGGCCAGTTCCTTTCCCTCTCCATTGTATATATCGCTGACTATACTTGTTTTTTTGAAAGATGGGACATGACAGGAGCGTTGCGATCTGAAAAATAACTGAATGTCACATACCGTGGTAGGCCTGTTGCTATGGTAACAACGGTTGAGTTGCCAAACTTACCATTCCCACATCGCGAGTGCTTAATAGCTCTCTTGCCGACATTATTGTGCACACAATGTTAGCATTGGTATGTTTCGTGTTTGATTCTCTGTCGATTTTTGTATTGTTTTCTTACCTTCGCGTCAATTCTCAATGAATGTTTTAACGTCAGCCATCTTAAACTAAATTGCTATAGTCCCGACGCTGTTATTTCCAGCGTGACTCCGCCCCTTTGCTTACGTCTTAGAAAGTAAAGGCTCTATAAAATCTACTAGTAGTAGTAGGTAGGTAGTATCATTCGCCATTTTTGTTCTCACATTGCCGAGCTACCATACAAGGAATCTATTTGACACACTGTTAAACATTATCATGTCGTAGCTCCTATGATAATAAATCAAACGCAATGTAATTCATCAAATAATTGAGCGGCAAATAACGTCTTCATGTGCTTTCTGCGAACGCCAAAAAAAGAGCTAAAATGGCTGGCGATTATATTAAGTATTTATCGAGCCTTAAGAAATGAATCAGCGAATCACAAGACGCACACGTTTAAATGTAGCTGACCTACAATGCGATTGGCTGCCGGAAATTAGAGCGATGGGAACTATAGCTTCCATCAGCAGGCAGCATGGTAGTCCATATTGGCAACATAGCACTGTAGTTCCAAGCTCGGCCGCTTAACTGTCATGTCCCATCTTTAAAAAAAACAACTATAGTAACATATTACACTAATCACACCGATAGAAAATCTAATAAAGAATCATTTATTCCTCCAGCATATTTCAATAGCATGGACGGTTTTAGTGTAAATTTAATTAAAAAGCCACTAATTTCAAGCCACATTTAAAAAACCACTAATTTCAAGCCACTGAATAATGCGAACAGATTGCAACGTTGTAGTCGAAGAGGGAGATGGGAGGTAGTTCACCCAGGCAGACAGACCTATGTTCGTTGGCCTCTTACATCTGTATTGTTGGCATGGGTGGAGCAGTCAGTAGAATGCTGGCCTTCTGTGCCCGAGGTTGCAGGTTCAATACCAGTTGGGGAGATGGCATTTAAGTGTGCTTAAATGCGACAGGGTCATGTCTGTAGATTTACTGGTATGTAAACGAACCTCCTACGGGACAAAATTTTGGCACACTGTCGATGCTGATATAACCTTGGCGGTTGAAAGCGTCATTAAATAAAACATGATTTAATAATAATTTAATTACATCTGTATTACGAGAAGGGGCCATGTTGCCAGACTGCTGAAATTTCCAACTCAATTTTCTAATTAACCGTGCATTTAATCTCAAAACTTAATACAGATTTTCTATTCATTTACGTGTACCCTATCGTCCCTTTCAATCTGCAAGATTATTTCGCTTCCACCCTGTATATATCGGTGTGATAAAATCACTTCTGTTTGTAGAGTAATTTTTTGTCTTACAACAAAAATTATTATGTTAGTGCCAGGACTATTTTGCGTCTATTCTTAATTTTCTGTTTACAAAGGATAAAAGATTAATTTCTGTTTTAAAAGCTGCAAAGCTGCGGACAAAGCAATACATTACTTCGAGTTGCATTTCTTTATTAATGATGTTTTATGAACAGAATATACACTTTTTAATTTGTATTCATAAAATAGCATAAGTAACATGAATGACAGCTGGATATATTCTTTGTGTGTTAAAAAGCCATTCTAAAAAGGGAGGGAAAAAAATAACAGAAAGCAATAATATGCATCAGCATATGCCAGTCAAACAATCCTATGTGAACAACATCAGTGTGGCCAACTTGACTAGAAAGTCATATACAAAGCAACACATCATTATTATTTGCAACAAATCGTAAGAAACAATTATTTTTCATAATAAAAAGTAATGTAGTTAAATTAATACAATTTTGTCAACACTTTCCTCTACCCATATGACGTAGCACCCTTGGATAATAATAACATTTTTTGTTCACACTTTCAATTTGTTACACATCACCACAAAATATTACCTCTTCTATACAAATAAATGCATACATATGGATCTAAACTAAAAATGTACCTATAATGGTCTATGTTGACACATGAAAGCAAAACAAAAATATATATTCTTATAGTAGGAAACTGATGTAGCACAAAATAGTTTATTTTCTTGTCGTTTCCTTTTTGATATTTGGACAATCAAATGTCAAAAAGTAAGTTACTTTCAGTTATTTTCACTACTTTATAGAAGTGATCAAATAAGTTTTTGATATGGGAACTTGCAGTTTTGTTTCTTGACATTTCATCGTAGGCAAATAATCTTTTATGGGACGGATGTTTTAGTCACATTTTTAAACCCATTACAACCACCAAGAATCCGATGATACAATTATCAAAAATTCAAAACTGCAAGTATACCAAACATTAAGGCCACCTCATCCAAATAAAGTAACTATATTATTATCACATATAACATATTTTACGTAACAAGTGTTTTATTATTGTGTAAGTTTGTAAATAATCATAAAAAAATGTGTTTCACTTGTGGTTCTCATTTATTGTGTACGTTTTTGTAAGTGGGAAAATGATCATATGTTGCATTTGTGTGCATGTGTACGTCTGTATGCGTGTATGTATGTATGTCAAGTGTGTACGTGTGCGGGTCTGGTCATATCCTAAATATGCAAGCAATATGGGCGTAACAGCTCATTTTTAGTGTTAGTGCAATACATTTTTATAAAGCTTTCCCCTTTCCCCTGCTTATTTATCTTCCCAAATATTTTCTTCGTGGTACAAATCACAATACATTTTCTTTGTTAGTTTGTAATATACCTTTTCATACAGACAAAATGCCGTCCCAATCAAACCCTATGCTCATTCAATATATATTCTAAAATTTTATTCTAAATTTATGATTCCTTAACCTAACACACAATTAAGATATAATTGCATTCTTATTTATTAACTAAGAAAATACATTTTACCTATAATTTACACGTTTTTAAAACTGCAAATTGTATTGATTGGGTGCGGTTCATGGACTAATGTACCATCATGGAATGGAATAGCCTGAATTCTATTAATAAAAACTTTAAGGCAAGTTATCAAGACTTCCCCAAGAATTCCTATGATATAAAAAGCATAACAGTACATGTCAACACTATTATGCACACAGCTAATTAAACATATTTATGTTTATTTTATTCATCCATTTAAATATCGCAAAAAAAGTAACAAAACCCACCACATTCAAACTGTTTACAAATTATATTATCCAACATTTTGGGTGTTTTGCGACTATTAAAAACTTCATTTTATTTCAAAGAAAAAAACATCTTTGTACAGAAGAATCATACATTAAAAAATTCCAAATTACTTTATGATTGGAATTTTGTCATCAAAAATTAACAATCTTATCATTATGAACCTTACTATAAAAATCATCCATGTTGACATAACAACACAATACGACCTATATATAAAAATCCCCTCAAATATGATGATATTCATCCAATATAATTTAATTAATTATTGGTTATAGTAACTAATGCTGTCAATATGGCAAACTGGTTAAAGCCTACTAACCATAATAACCATTAATTAGGAAAAAAGAGAGAAATGATACCTAGCAACATATGAGACGAAACATCAGCATGAAACTAGAGAGTTAAGAAAAGGCAAATGATTATTTTGATACCGCATCTTCCTGTTTTATATTTTTGTTGACTATTACCATACTGTTACACTTATCATCGGATCTAATAATTATGTCTCCATGAATTAAAAAAAAAATGAGAGGAAAAAGTACTATGAAGTATGAAACATAAATCCTTTCGTTGAATATTTTAAAAAATATATTTCTTTGATCTATGATTCAGTTGGCAATATTGTTCCTAAAATATGCTCAATTGTAATACATAATATATAAATAGCAAGTGAGTGCTTTATGTGATAGAGATTAAGTGAACTCTGGTGTTACAAGTGTATTTCTTCACTACTCAGAGTAGGCTGGCTGTTCACATCAGCTTCTGCTTGGCACACTCGGGGCAGATGATGTCATCAGCATCAGTGATGAACCCTCGTCCGACCAGGGATGTCTTGCAAGAAGCGCAGATGAAGCAATCATTGTGCCAGTGGCGGTCTTCGAAAGAGATGAATCGAGTGCCACCGATACCTGCAACGATTACAAATCACCATGAAGCGGTGATTATGACTATGACTTAAATGGTCGTAATGATGAATATGGTAATAGTGGCGGTAATTGTGATGATGATGGTAATGGTTAATGATAATGGAAATGGCGGTGGATAAGACGAAGATCATGGTTATAGGAAGAAAAATAAATCAATCTTCTTAATGTATCCAGCTGTTTGCTGACAACATGAAGTCCACTATAGTTCACTGTAGTCTATTCAGTTGTTGTTTTTCACGAGAAATGAGGGGTATTTTGAACGGTGTTCATTACAGATGCCTGTTGCTAGTAGCCAGAGTTGGGGTTTAGTCAATGTATACTGCAGGGCTGTGTCTTCTGCAACTAGTACTGATGATTTTAATTTACTTCTTTTGTGGTTTATGGATGGACAGTATAGAAGAATGTGTTCCAGATCTTCATCATGATTATTACACCACAGACAAGTAGGATTATCAGAAATGTGAAATCGGTGCACCGGTATGTACAATTGTGTGACAATGTGACCTGTTCTGGCTCTTGTTAAAAATGTTTGAACATGTCTGGGCAAGTTTTTGTACATTTCCAGGTGATTTGGTGTCTTTTGTACAGACTGTACAATTTTTCCTTTGTCAGAAGAGATAGGAAGAAAAATAAAGAAGGTAAACTTGCGAATTCTAAATGAGGCAGTAGGGCAAGTGGACAGCTTCAAATACTGTAAGCAGTAACATGAGCTGCTGCCAGGAAGTCAAAGAAGAATAGCACAATGGCAAAGGAAGCTTTTAATAGAAAAAGGAGCATCTTCTGCAGACCTCTGGAAAAAGAACTAAGGAAGAGACTATGAAGTGCTTTGTGTGGAGTGTGGCATTGTATGGGGTAGAAACATGAACATTACGACGAACTGAAGAGAAGTGAATAGAAGCATTTGAAATGTGGAGTTTTTTTAGTAGGTTATTTTACGACGCTGTATCAAGATCTTAGGTTATTTAGCGTCTGAATGAGATGAAAGTGATATGAGGATTGAGTTGAGGGAAAACCCCTGAAAAAACCTCAACCAGGTAACTTGCCCCGATCGGGATTCGAACCCGGGCAACCTGGTTTCGCGACCAGACACGCTAACCATTACTCCACAGGTGTGGACTGAAATGTGGATATGGAGAAGAATGGAACATGTGAAGTGGACAGACAGAATAAGAAATTAAGCTGTGCTTGAAAGAGTGGGTGAAGAAAGAATGATGCTGAAACTGATCAGGAAGAGGAAAGGAATTGGTTGGGTCACTGGTTGAGAAGAAACTGCCTACTGAAGGATGCACTGGAAGGAATGGTGAACGGGAGAAGTGTTCGGGGCAGAAGAAGATATCAGATGATAGACGACATTAAGATACATGGATCATATGAGGAGACAAAGAGGAAGGCAGAAAATAGGAAATATTGGAGAAAGCTGGGTTTGCAGTGAAAGACCTACCTATGGGCAGAACACTGGATGAATGAATGAATGAATGAATGACTGACTGAATGAATGATAACGGTGGCAATAATGGTAATGATAATGGTAACAGTGATGGTAACAGTGATGGTAACAGTGATGGTAACAGTGATGGTAACAGTGAAATAACGATAATGGTGGTGTAACAGTGATGATAATGGTGATGGTCGTGGTAACTGTGATGATAATGGCGGTGATAACGTTTAATGATAATGGTAATGGCGGTGGAGATTATGATGGTGTAATGGTAACGGTGGTGATAATGGTGATATAATAATATTGGTGGTAATAGTACTGTAATGATATTGGTGATGGATCGGCCTGGTTGGCGCAGTCGGTATAGCGCTGGCCTTCTATGCCCGAGGTTGCGGGCTCGATCCCGGGCCAGGTCGATGGTATTTTAGTGTGCTTAAATGCGACAGGCTCATGTCAGTAGACATGAACTTCTGCGGGACAAAATTCCGGCATACCGGCGACGCTGATATAACCTCGGCAGTTGCGAGCGTCATTAAATAAAACATAACATTAATGGTGATGGTGGTGGTAACTGTGGTGCTAATGGCTGCGGTAATGGTTAATGATAGCGGTAATGGCGGTGGTGATTGTGATGATGCTGGTAACTGTGATGATATTGGCGGTGGTAATGGTAACGATAGTGGTAACAGTGATGATCATAATGGTGATAATGGTAACGATGGTGGTATGTGTTTAATAATGCCGATGTATTACCTGTAATGGGCTTGGAGCAGGCGGTGCACCTCTTGGCGAAGAGCTCGCCGAAGCAATCAGCACAGTAGGGCTTCTCGTCGCGGGACGTGAAGCGCTGCCCTGCCAGCGACGTGTTGCAGTGGGTGCACGTGAAGCACTCGCGGTGCCACGGCTCGTTCTTGTAGGTCACGCCGCCACTCGTGATAATCTGCAACCACATTTATGATTATGCAAATCTGGCTTTCAGGTAAAGCTGCCTGTGAAGCAGACTTGAATAATTTCAAGGGAAAAACTGTTCCGGAGCGGATGTAATTCCTGGGTAGCTCAGTCGGTAGAGCATTCGTGCGCTAAGCGAAGGGTCGATACCCCACCCTGGAACAATTTTTCCCTTGAAATTATTCACATTTATGATTATTTTCTATTAAGTACTTGTTCATATCACTCTTGCCATCGGCAGAAATTCTGTAATAATATAAATAATCGAGGTGTGGCTGTGTCGAGGACAAAACTGTGAGTTTTACGTGAATCTAGACGAGATCTTTCGTTCAGCGCCAAAATCAGGCGTTATCACATCGGAGGCCTACTGCCCAGAAAATTTCGCACATCCCCAAAATGGCCGCCAGTCGCCGCGGGTCCCCCACTAAGTTCATGCTCGCATCGTAGTAGTATACCCGATCGAACGAGGCCACATTCATTTCAACAGGTTATTAATCACGAAGTTATGATGTCAGAATGGATCACTCTCAAAATGTTACAACGCCGTTTTTGTTCTGGTACTCCATATATTTTTATGGTCTAGATATTAATGTAATAACCAGGGAACGGATTTATATGGACTAAAAATATATGAAATATGTAAATATATATGTAGTTATTTTTACCAAAATATGGAATTAAATATGGATTTTTACCAAAATATGGAATTAAATATGGACTTAAAATTATAAAAAAAATGACTATGTACGTTAAATATTGGTACATTTTAATCAAACTAAACAAAAAATATAATGGACGTACCTTATCTTCCAATGTAGTTTCAACAAAACACAATTTTTATTGTCTGTTACCATAACAATAGGTTACAAACATTTCTTTCAAGTGCTGAAAAGTGAATCTTCTTCTATTGTCTCTGAGGATAGATTTATACTGACTAAAAGAGCGTTCGACGTCACAAGAAGTAACTGGTACATAATTCAATTTCACAATGTCTGCTGGGGATAAGTCCAAGTTAATCTTCACTGTTGATTCACCACTCATCACAGCAACAACCTTTTGTAGTTCTTCATATCCAGGGTTTTTTGAAAGTACAGTGTCCACCTTAGCTCTTACTGCATCTGCAACTTTACCTCTACCACGATTCAGTTGTTCCACAGTACTATTTATAATTTCAAAACTTTCAGATAGTGAAAGGTGCCTATTTTGGAGACTTTTGAGCGTTTTTATGATGCATGAAAATGTATGCTGAATGTGAGCTAAGTCATTCTTCACACTTATGTCACAGGTAACTGTTTTCGCAGTATCAATTGAGACTGCATCTTCAGAGTCCAATGCAAGGAGAACATTGTTAATAGAGTCTATATGTTCGGCATAATATTCAACTGCTTCTAGCCATGTACCCCATCTAGTTAAAATTGGCTTTGGTGGCAATGGAATTTCAGGGTACATTTCTTTCAACACGTTAACTCTACTGGGAGCTTTGAGAAATACTTTTTTCACTGATGAAATCAACAAATCTACTTTAGGGAAATTGTCTCTGACCACTTCTGCCACACGATGAAATGCATGCGCCACACAAGTAAAATGAGTCAATTTAGGATATACAACAGATAATGCTTGTCCAGCTTTGACCATATAAGGGGCAGCATCGCTAATAAAGAATAACACATTATCGTACATAATACCCTTTGGCCACAGGATACCCATAGCTTCGTTGAACAGTTTAACTATAGTTTTGTTATTGCACTTTTCTAGAACATCACAATGTAAAAGAATTCGTTCAGAATATTGTTCACTTAACAAACCGATAACTACATTACCAACAAGTCTACCTTCTTTGTCGGGAGTCTCATCAATGGAAACCCAAATTGAACTATCTTTAATTTCATCTCTTATCTTCTGTATTGTCTCATCGTAGATGGATGGAGCATACGTCTTCCTAAGTGTTGACTCATCCGGGATTGTATGTTGAGTATATTTTTCAAGGAATTCCCTGAAGACCTTATTCTTTAGTTTGTAGAGAGGAATATCAGCAGAGATGAGAGAACGGCACAGGTCGATGTTAAACTCAGATCTTACATTCGATGTTGTTGGTTGTGTTAAAAACAATTGTCTCTGCTTGGAATTTAGTTGTTTGTTGGCCTGATGTTTACTAGTTGTAATGTGTTGTTGCACCAGGAACTTTTGTGTAGATGATACTGCACACTGACACAAATTACAAAATAATATTTTATTGTCAGTTGATAAACCATCTTCTTTAAATTCTGAAATGTAACTTGTTAGTTTTGATTTTAAATTGACTGAATGACGTACTTTTGGCATATTTACCGTCTTTATAGTATGATTTACAAAACTGAACCTATGTGTACTCTGACTGGCATTTAACTGTTGAGCTGCACAACTGAAGTCTGTTAAAAATTTTAAATTAAATTAATACAGTTTTGTAACTTACTTTCCCATTGTTGATAGGACTGCTAATTTTCAAATAACTCTGATGTTAAAGGGATTACTGAACATGTGTTTAAATCTCTATTGTTGAAATGTATTTTTAAAAGTTAATGGAATTTTGTTTTGTTTTATTGTTAAACCTAATATAATATGGACTGTTTTATATGAAATATGGAAAATATATGGAAATTAACGAAAATATGTACTAAACTCTAAAATATGGAAAAATATGGAAAATAAAAGTAGGATTTTTCAACCCTACACATTGTGAAACATAAAGATAATGCAAAATATAAATTATATTAGCTTTATAAGTAAATATGTATTTACATATAAATCCTTTCCCTGGTAATAACTATGTAACAAATTGTATTCAATTAGAATTAGAGTCTGGCTGGGCGGAAGAGAAGGCCTACTGACCTTAGCTCTGCCAGATTAAATAAATAAATGAATAATAATAATAATAATAATAATAATAATAATAATAATAATAATAATAATAATAATGATAATAATAATTGTACAGACGTGGACAAATTATTAGCAAAACTGACTATTTTTATTGTATAATTTTACAAAATTTTACTTTTCAATTTTGACTGCAGCTGACATTTTTACATATTTCTGAGTATTATAATCATAAAAATGTCAATAGTAGTCTAAATTGAAAAGTCAAATTTTGTAAAAATATGTCACAAAAACGCACATTTTTGCTAATAATTTCTCCACGTCTGTAATATATCATTATTATTATTATTATTATTATTATTATTATTATATCGGTCTGCTTTTAAGTACATATTCACGTCGAAAAGAGAACCAGGACATTTTAAAACCGTTGCAAGGTTCTAAAGATTCCAGCAAAGTGGTGAAAAATTGTGAAACAAATGCAACTAGAACAATAATGTTAGGTAGAGTCAAGAGGCTGAATTACACCGAGGTTAACAGTCACTTCAAATAGAGAGGTTCGCCTATTCAAAAGTTAGAAAACTAGAGATACTTAACCGAAATTTTGTTGAAGTCAAGGTTTACATAAAAGACAAATAACATATCATTCACAAAACAGCAGTGGTAAGCACAATAAGTCTGAGGTGTAAACCTTCGAGCTCCTCCTCCGTATAAAAAGGGGATTCGGTAAAATGCAGATCACATGAGAAGGGTCCTCGAACTCTAAGAAGTTTATGAAACCGCTGGTCTATGCAATTCTTTTTCAATACTGATCAATCTTTGATAAATTCTCTTGTAAAGAAATAATTGATCGTATACAAGCAGGTTTAGGACATGTTGCCGTCTACCAGCATGTATTCAGCAGTGCAGTTGATTAACTTCTTTTCGTGTATTGCCATCTATAGTCCCGTCGCTCTGATTTCCGGCAGCCAATCACGTTGCAGGTCTGCTACATTTAAACGTGTGCGTCTTGTGATTCGCTATGAAGACGTTATGAATTTCCTAAGGCTCGATAAATACTTAATATAATCGCCAGCCATTTTAGCTCTTTCATTGGCGTTCGCAGAATGCACACATTATTTGCCGTTCAATTATTTGCTGAATTACAGTGCGTTTGATTTATTATCATAGGAGCTACGACATGATAATGTTTAACGGTGTGGCAAATAGATTCATGTGGTAGGCAACGAAAGAACAAAAATGGCGAACGATGCTACCTACCTAAACTTTATAGAGCCTTCACTTCCTAAGACGTAAGCAAAGAGGAGGAGTCACGCCGGGAATAACAGCGTCGAGACTATATTGGCTGTATCTGAGTAGTCAATTGACAACTATGGAGTCATTGTCTGTAACTTTGTAGAGAAAGAGGGACCAATCTGGCATTTGCCACTAAAATAACTGGATTCCTAGTTATTTACCATTTAGGAAACCACCAAAACAGCGATCAGATTGGATAACGCCAGGATTTTAACCCGGACCTCCCCTCCCACCGCATGGGAGTTTAGCCACAGTCTACTATATACAGTCGCGAAGCTCAATACGTAGTAAATATGCAAACATTAGACAGTTGCTCACCACTAGGATCGCTAATATCGCCTCATTACAGGCAATGCAAAATAGTACCGTCACAGTCAATTGTTTCTATACTGTTTTCGCTGTAAGAAAAATCCTAATGTAAACATAAGCACGTTGCTGTCATACCCGTGATTGGCTCCCAGTCGAAACACTTACATGACATAGGAAAATATAGTTCGTATTTGGAAACCATAATCTTGTATTATTTGGAAATAAAAAGTTGGATTCTAGTTGTTAAACTCATATGTAAAACGCTATGTAATAGAAAAGCTACTTTTATATTTTGTTATGTACTATGAACGCGGATGAATACCAACAGTAATACCGAGGTAGTCTGTTCTTGTAACAACCTGGCGTCACTTGAGCTCGTAGTTGTTCACGTAAGCACGTGGTACTTAAGTATGGCTTTGGTATCCTCAACTGTCCATTGTGAAGACATAAGACTTAAAAATAATTTAATTGCAGTAATTATAAAGTAAATGCTTCCTAAGCAAACGAATGCATAGTAGTGAGGTTAGGCTTACTTGACGAGTAACGGGAAATGTTTAACATGAAACAGAATGTACAACAGTAGGCGGGAACACGTACTGAGAATCTATGGCGCCAAACAGTGGCCAATGAAGCCTCACTTCAGTCACGTGCTATTGTTTACATTAGGATTTTTCTTACAGCGAAAAGATTATAGCATCCTCAAAACTCAAGCTTCGTGACTGTATATAGTAGACTGTGGTTTAGCGTTTTACCACTAACATTGAGCTACCTCTTCTGCCTCTTCAGGCGAGGAAGTGTGTTTAAATCTACGCACCTTGTTGCACTTGACGCAGCGGGTTGCGAACTTCTCCTCGTAGCAGGTGGCGCAGTAGATCTCCTGTTCACGCGGGATGAAGCTCTTGGTTCCTATGGCTGTCTTGCACACACAGCAGCAGAAGCACTTCTCGTGCCACTGGCGTGTCTTGTACTCCATCTTCTTTGTGCCTGCAACAGTAAAACAAAGGCTAGTCAATCCTCCTGCCAACTATCCAACTTTGAAGTAAATAAATAAATAAATAAATAAATAAATAAATAAATAAATAAATAAATAAATAAATAAATAGTAACTCTCTTAATTTTAAAAAACTTCCCTGCATATAGCTAAAATGTGATCAAAATGTTCAATATTCAATGCTTAATACAATTTTGCTAATGAAATTCACAGGAGCTGTAAAATTTAAGAAAATGATAAGAACTATTTCATTTTTCGCGAATGAATATATGTGTTTTTGCCAGCGCCTGCTCGAATGCATCTACGCATCCATCGGATGCGTTTGAGCAGGCGGTGGTTTTTGCAAGCATTTCTAAGCTGGACATACGTAGAATTTCGAAGGTCGTTAAAGGTTGCATTGTTATAGGGCATTTAAATATGAACAAATGAAAGTAGGTCTACAACATCTAGCCTATAAACTATTTAATTTAAACTTGACATGAAAATTTTTAGAAAACTAACCTATGAGGTTGTGTGACGCCTTAATCGAAAGCTATTAACGTCGTGATTGCGGGAAAAACTTTGTTAAAATTTGAATATTAAATTATATACGGTTGAGATTGATCCTTCTTTCTTTTGTTTTACAGAATATACATTTGAGATTGGTGCCTTCGTTTTACAGAAAATTGTAAATGAAGTACGTCGTGTGAAAATGTTAATGGTGGAAGAAAAGATTTTGTGATTCTTACTGCATTACAATGCGATCTTTTAATAATGATTTCCCTTGGCCGTCCAAGGAAACGTGGTAGGACTTACAGATACTCGTATATTAGTGTTTAAAGATATGAAACACGTTGTCTATATGAATGACGTTGGTACCATGAACAATGCATAAAGACGGGGAAATTGTGAATGAAGACAGTGTAAGCATAATGATGTAGTCCAATAAATGATATATGTAGTCATTGTCAAGCATTGCATTTGGAGCAGTGATCGTGAATGACCATATTAATTTATGCTGCCACAACGGATTAGTGTGCTTTCCTCAGTCGTGTGTTATGCCAGATAGGCAATCGTTTCTAGAACTACATTAATTAATTAATTAATTAATTTAATTAATTAATTAATTCATAGTGTTCTGTCCAAGGGCAGTTCCAGCATTTTCCAATCTTTCCCATTTTCTGCCTTCCTCTTAGTCTCCGCATATGCTCCATATATCATAATGTCGTCTATTATTTGATATCTTTAGGCAGTTTATTCTTAGCCAGTGATCCATACAAATCCTTTCTCTCTTTCTGATCAGTTTCAGCATCATTCTTTCTTCATTCACTCTTTCCAACACAGCTATATGGAAACGTAATATTATGGTGAGCGAAAGCCTCAACGGAAGTAAAAATAAAAATTGTTCTACATCACATAAGGGGCAGTTTCACAATCATGATGAATATTATACTAAAATAGTACATTATGCAACGAGCCTATAATTATAGTAATTAAGACGCGAGTATGTTTGTTTATGAAACGAGCGCAAGCGAGTTTCATAATTTTCATACGAGCGTCTTAATTACCATTATAGGCAAGTTTCATACGACTTTTTATGCTCGACTATATTTCTAATTTGAAATTATTCAGAAGTATTCATTTTATTCGTATCTGACTGAAGAGCGGAACTGACCTTGTGCATAGCTCGTAAATTGTGAGATGTGCGCAGACGCGAAAGTATTGATTTTTTCCGAAACACGAATGTCATTGACCTTGATATAATCTAGAGAATAACATGAAGATTAGGCTTGATATAACCTGGAAATTGATTTAGAATTGAAAAACGAGATGACAAATTGAATTTATTTGAATATTATTTACAATTAACGCTAATTATTGTAGTAACAGAACATAACCTTCAGCGACAGTATTGGATTTCCAGCCTCCGTGACTTTTCGCTAATTGTCTTTCGATTGCATATCCGAGAATAATCGATGCTTGCGGTTTTATAATGGTACAGTCAGTACAAAGGTGATTTTTCATTGGCTAAACAACTGAATTATAATGAATAGGTGTACTTTAATGAGGTGCATTAAAGGGCTATTACCAGGTGTATAATTACTACATTTCGGCATGGTCGAGCATAAATGTTGTTTACACTCAAATATTAATATTAATCAAAATCAGCCAGCAGCTTTTTCCGCTATATAACACACTTACTTCCTAAAAAAATACTTGCAGAAGATACAGGTTAATGTAACAACATATTCTGGGTACAGTATCTTATCTCTTCTTCTTCTTCTTCTTCTTACTATATTTGTTGAAAATCAACAAGCAGAATTTTGCTTTTGCTGCTGCAGACCATTAATAAATAGGCTACATATGAATCTTTGGTCTCTGTACAAGTACCGGTTGAATAGTCAGAAATTCCATACGTATTTATAATGACCCTCTGCATGCATCAATCACATGGCAGAAGAGTGTCCTTCCACACTTCGCCAGTCATCCCCATTCTTTGCGGTAAGTCGCCGCAAAATTCAGAATCAAAACAAAACCCATGTTTTTTTTTTTTTCAATGGCGTCCCTCTCTCACATGTATCGTGTGAATATCCACAGTCATTCCAATTGTGTGGCGTTCCGAGTGTCACGGCTTTAAATAAACGATGACAACTTCCTTTCTAATTTCTCCTCCTCGTTCAAGATCACCCTCTGACCTACTACCGGCCTCCAAAACAAACATCGTCTCTAAACAAACACACGCCAGGAAACAAAATATGGCAACTCTTGCTGGTTGCGAACTCTGTAATGACTTCCCGGAGTGCTAAATGTCATAACGCTACTGTAGGAAGGTATGCTTGGCAGAGTGCTGCAATTTGGACACTTACCACTCCTACGGTGAAGACTGGACCTTGAACCCACGGCCCACGGCGTGTGTGTTCGTGACTGTTCAATCCCGCGCCTTCTGAATGTGCAGAATTATTCCTAAACCATTCAACAGTAGAACAACAGAGAGCACAAGGAGTCACAACTATCTCTGGATGAAGAATTCGATTTGAAGGAAATGAGAAGAAAACGAAAAATAAGTAGGAAAAGGCGGGAAAGCAATAACAGAAAAATAACGAAAAAGAGCATGCGTAGATTCGGCCACTAACGCCGCTAATTCTGCTAACGGCCATGTCATGATTAAAATTAGAATTACTGGAATGATGGATACGGCAAACATAAAATCTTGTAAACCTGTTCTCACGAGATTAAAAATGACGATCTTGCCAAGCTTGTACGTACAGATACGGAATTAAAATTTGGAGCGAGTCTTGATGGGAGTCCACCTGTATGTAGCAACCAGTACTGCTCATCGGAGTGACTACTACCGCGGAGGAATCGACGATTACGAATAAAGCTCTCCACCGGTGATCTCCGGTACTATCGAAGGTGGAACAGGGGACTACGGAGGGATGCGGTGGTTCGGAGCGAAGTGACAGTTAGCTCAAGGACGACCGACGCGTATGGACTAACAGTAGTTGAGTGGAATAAAATGGCACCAAATCGGATATCCGTCGGATGGAAATTCTTTAATTTTGTTGAAGATAATAATAAAGTCGCACGCTGTAAACTTTGTGGGTGAATTTACTCTAAGGGTGGTGGAACTTCGAATTTGTTAGACCATTTGAAGCGATCGCACAATCGCGAACTTGATGAAAACAATTACGCAAAACATTTGATACGATTTCTTTTTAAATTGTTTTGGTGCTATTGTTTCCAAAGTCTCACAGTCTAGGAAAAAGGCTTCAAATTTCTCTAAAACGTAACTTTCGAGGCAATAAAAAACATATGAAATATTTACAAGACGAAGTTCAAATGCTGACACCCTTTAACACAATAATCACAATCCTGTCCGGTGAAGAATCTGAATAAATTATGTTGGACAGTAAACTTTAACCCACTGATAGCCCACGTTTCTTTTGTTCCATTCTGAAGCTCCCTTAATATATTTTACGTTAAACTAAACCGATTACAATAATAATTGACAAACACTGTTTGCGATTAAACGAGAGTTTCTAGGAGAATTAAAGTATAAATGTTTACATTAGCTATTGGAAAGCTTTACTTCTGCAGTTAGATTGAATGTTATTAATTTGATCAATGACATAAAACTAATACTATGAATTTCAAAACTAGAAAAAAAAATCTGTGAGCTAACGTAGCACTTTAAGCAACACAAGAAAAAAAGAGCCGAAGAAAGAGAGAGAGATTAACATAAAAGAGAGATTAAACAACAACAAATTAGAACTTATTTTAAAAGATACGCGGACGTCAGCGGACTCGAATCACTACCTGATCCGATTAAAGGAATGCTCAGCGGAAAGTGTATGTCTGCGCCACAGCACATATACAACCTGCGCGGCATCAATCGGAGGTAACCGGATGTCTCCGATTGAAAGCGCGCAAACAACCGCTCTGGAGAAAACCTAATCATAAGCAGCACTAGTAGCAACAATTGAGGAGTGTCAATCCTGACTTATTTCTTACGTTTCTTTTGTGAGACAATTTTATTAGGCCTATTGAATACTAAATGCCATCTTCGAAGACCGGAGGATATTGTGATGATGAATTTCGAAATAGGAACAAATGACAATCGGCATAAAGAGTTGAAAGTCAGTGTTAAAAGTATTTTTCGCACGCTACCGATAATAGTCAGTTTTAACACGCTTGCCTAGCGATAAAAAAAAAATATATTTTTTACTTGGTTATTTACCGACGCTGTCTCAACCACTAGGTTATTTAGCGTCGATGGGATTGGTGACAGCGCGATATGGTATTTGGCGAGATGAGGCCGAGGATTAGCATAGATTACCTGACATTCGCCTTACGGTTGGGGAAAACCTCGAAAAAAACCCAGATAATCAGCCCTAGCGGGAATCGAACCCGCGCCCGAGCGCAATTCCACAACGGCAGGCAAGCGCCTTAGCTACACCAGTGGCTTAAAAGATCTTCTTTTAGGAATGGGTGTCTAAAAAATAACTTATTTTTGCAGTCTTGCAATATTTTTTTCTGTACTTCATATGATGGGAAAGAAAAGTCAAGGAACTATAGCCGCCACGGTGGTCTAATGGCTAGAACACTGAACTTATATTCTTGTGGACCCAGGTTCCATTCCCCGCATACCTTCGATTTATAACTTGTGTTGGGCAAGCCCGTGGTCCAGGTAACACCTGTGTAGGGTTTTCTCTGGGAGTTTGGTTCCCTTGTGGCATTCCGTCATCGTCATCGTCATCGTCATCATCATCATCATCATCATCATCATCATCATCATCATCATCATCATCATCTCATCGAGGGTGTAGCGTAGACCAGCCTCCTAAAGCGCACCCTGGCCAGTGATTCTTGTCAGTAAATTGGACTACACAACAGGCTTCATATGGGTGAATGACAAATAGTTAAAAAATATGAATATTACACGTGTAACATCCCATTTATTCATATTTAAGCACCTGATTATATTATTATTATTGTTATTATTATTATTATTGTTATTATTATTATTATTATTATTATTATTATTATTATTATTATTATTATTATTATTATTATTATTATAATTATTATTATTCAGACAACGAGTCAGTTCAACCACGTGCACCATGATTCGGAATGGCCTCCAAGAAGATTTACTCGCGCAGCAGAGAAAGTTGGGTCGCCTCGTAACCACTATGATTGGAGCAATGACTCACACCCAATTACTGCACAGTTCCCGCAATATACAAACGGGCAATACACAGTTCTCACGGCCCATAAGGTTCCAATGACTGGATTCTCCTTGGAAACGCGATTCATTTGTTTATTAGATTATATTATTATGCTAAAGAGTAAAGGATATCATGTAATAAAGGTTGTTAAAAAAAAGGGAAGTATCAGAATTAAGGAATGTTTAACAGATACAAAAACACACTGCCAGCTTGAGCAGTAGCGACGCAAAAACTGGTCTTCAGAGTTCTGACGTAGGATCCAATGTTCTTGAAAAGAACTCGATAATTTATGAACTGCATCTACATTCAGAGTGATCGAGAAAATTATAGAATATCTGTAGGCTATATTAATTTTAACCATACTGGACTGGCGATATACATTTAATTTAAAGTAATTCTTTCTTACTTATGGGTTTTAAGAAACCCGGAGGTTCACTGCCGTCTTCACATAAGCCCGCCATCGGTCCCTATCCTGAGCAAGATTAATCCAGTCCTTACCATCATATCACAGTCTACTACGTATATACAGTCGCGAAGCTCAATACGTAGTAAATATGGAAACATTAGATAGTTGCTCACCACTAGGATCGCTAATATCGCCTCATTACAGGCAATGTAAAATAGTACCGTCACAGTCTATTGTTTCTAGCACCCTCAAAACTCAAGCTTCGTGACTGTATATAGTAGACTGTGATCATATCCCATCTCCCTCAAATCCATTTTAAAATTATCATTCCAAACTTAGAATAATAAAATTATTATTATAGAATTCCTTTCCCATTTTATCTTATTCTTTTGTTTATTCTTTTATAATCACATTTTCTTATTAATCTCATCTCCTTTATTACCCTATTATTCTCTCTCTCTCTCTCTCTCTCTCTCTCTCTCTCAAATTTGTGTCATTCTCGCTTCCATTTCTTATTAGGATTACTTTTATTTCTTCTTTTCCTTGCTATTCTTCCTTCCTACCTTTATCTTGCGTTTTATTATTCTCTCCCTTTTTCACGTAATATTCTTGTCCCTATTTTACTTTATACAGGGCTCCTACAAAAGATCTTTTTCGATTTCGAACATATGTAATTTACTTTCTATAAATCTGAGGTGCATGAAAATACCACCAATGGAAAGAGAAACTTAAAAAGTTTAATTCTGGCAACATTGTTTTCCTAGTTGGTAACACTGCCTCCTAATAGCGCATATAAACAAATTTGTTCATTGTTGAGGCGAAATGGCTGCTATAGAGGACAGAAAAGTTTGATTTTCATGTGAACCAGTCGGTTATTGATGTGCAACGGCATTGCCGAACAAAGTTTGGTGAAAATCCATCCAGTGGGCCTACAATCCGTAAATGGTACACTGATTTTAAGGCAAGATTCTTCGCAAGCGGTTGCGATCTCATCCGTACCGACTACAGTTGCTGCAAGCCCTAAAACCAGACGAAAAAGTACTAGGTACGAAAAAATTTCTACGCAAGTATGCAGACTTTAATTGAAAATGATGATGGATTTATTCGTCCCGTGCTGTTTTCTGACGAAGCCATTTTTCATCTTTGTGATAAGGTGAACAGACATAACCTCATAATCTGGGGATCGGAAAATCCGCGTACCTACGTGGAACTTCACTATAGGCTTCATGTGTGCCGTGTTATCAAGGGGGACACATTCATCATCTATAAGGTAAGGAACTAAACTTTTTGAGTTTCTCTTTCCATTGGTACTATTTTCATGCACCTCAGATTCATAGAACGTAAAATGCATGTGTTCGAAACCGGAAAGGTCTTTTGTAGGAGCTCTGTAATTAATTTCTTCCTTTTCTTGTTCTTTCCTAATCCAATTTATCCAATTTATTATTATTATTATTATTATTATTATTATTATTATTGGTGAATATAGAGTATCCACCAGCCACTGAATGAATATTGCACACTTTTATCACTGCCAATGTGGCGCTATAAACCAATTTTCAATACTTTGATCACAACCACGACACTTTCACTTCTTATTGTAATATATATAATGATTACTACAGTAACACATTTAATATATCACAAGACATAGACTGAACAAATTAAATGTAATTATTATGAAAGTGGCCATATTTTCTTCCTGGAATCACGATCCACTTCCACTAGGTGGCTACCGACACCAGCAGCAGGACCAGCAATACATGCAAACGAAATTATACTAAATGTGAGGAATGTTACTACAGGTGTGTAGTATTATGTGACAGGTTAAGTTAAGTTTCATTAGGTGTGTAGTTATTATGAGAGAGGTTAGGTTAGGTTTGATTAGGTGTATAGTATTATTACTATGTTGGCGACACTGAAACCCACTGCTACATTAACGAAATATGGCCGTATTCTTCATTCACGCACGACGATTTTCGTATATAAGGTACGTATTTAGGGCGGATTGAGTGGGCTTACAGCTCTCCCAGTGATCACATCAATTTCTACTAATCAATATTATAAATTCAAGGCATTTTCAAGGTATTTTATCGAGTTCCTGTAGTGGCTGGGACCTCAATAGAATAAACGACTGGCCAATAGCCAACAAAATGAAAATAAATTCTCTAAAGAGCAAAGCCATCAGCTTTACAAGGAAAAGAAATAAAATAGTCGCATCGTATACGTTAGGGGGTGAAACCATTCCGGAAGTTAACAAATGTAAATATCTCGGAATAACATTTAGCAGCGATCTCGGCTGGGGGGAACACGTTACAAACACAGCGTTACACTTAGTGATGAGGGTACTAAGAAAAGGTTCTGATAAATCCAAAGAGATTGCATATAAATCACTAGTACGTCCAGTAATGGAATATGGTGCTGAATGTTGGGATCCTTACAGATTAGAACATATTAAGATACCGGAAAAGATTCAAAAACGGGCTCTCAAGTGTTGTCGGAAAAATTCACCATTAAAATGGGACACACTCACGGACAGGAGAACGCGAATTCGATTATGCGCACTGTTCAAAACATACAGAGGTGAACCTGCCTGGAGAGAAATAAAAAATAGGTTGCAACCGCCAAATTACTCTTCAAGGAACGACCACTCATATAAATTGAGGGAAAGAAGACAGAGGACGGACACTGGAAAGTTTTCTTTTCTCAATCGTACTATCAGGGACTGGAATGCTTTACCTGCAGACTTACTAAAGGCTTTACCAACAACCAAAAATGTATATAAAAATAGGCTTAAGGACTTTACTAATATACGGTAATTATACACAGTATTTAAAGGGTGTAAATGATATGTTGTTATTGAAGTGTTGTATCAGTGAAGAATTATGTTGTGTCAGTGAAGTGTGTAGTGTAAGTGAAACATGTTACTGTCAGTGAAGCTTTATAGTTTATAGTGGCAGTGCAAAGTATTTGAACAGTGAAATGTTTTTGAAGTGTTAGTGAAATCAGGATAGAATCAGTGAAATGTGTCGTAGTTCCAGTGCAGTGAGTGAGTTGACAGCGAAATGAGTGTAATGTTGAAAGGTACTTGTGCACATATGAACATATCATACTCGTGGGTTTTAGATCGATCTTACGTTTAAGATACAAATTAGATTTATTTCAAATGTTATTTTAAGTGATCGTTTCATTTAATTTGGGATATTCCCTGTTATTATTATTATTATTATTATTATTATTATTATTATTATAAAATATTGCTAGTATTAATTATTGGTATTATTATTAATTGTATTTTTAATTAATAAGTTTATTATTGTCATTATTGAGCGTAATTAGTTACCGCTGCCACCGGGTATATACCCATTGCAGTGTGAATAAATACATACATACATAACATTCACATTATTATTATTATTATTATTATTATTATTATTATTATTATTATTATTATTATTATTTAGTTAACTCCCTTAATAACAGTAATCTTTCAGTTGTTACCCTTAACAACACGCTAATCCCTTATTCATCTGTCGTAAAAAATCTTGGCTTCTTTTTTGATAATAATCTAAGTTGGAATTTTCAAGTTAAAGAAACGATAAAGAAAATCTGTTCCTCCTTTCACTCTTTGAGTCGCTTGAGAAACTTCTTGCCCCAGCAACTAAAACTTACCCTAGTACAAACCCTAGTAATGCCGCACTTCGATTATTGTGACGTTTTGTTAAGTGATCTAAGTTCTGAACTGTCAGTCAAGTTACAGCGAGTTCAGAATATGTGCATCAGATACGTGTGCAACATCCGACGATATGATCACATATCACCGTCCTTCGCAAGTCTCTCGTGGCTCCGACTTAAAGAACGCAGAACTTTACACTCTTTGTCTTTACTCTTTCGATTCTGCACACCTCAACACCAAATTACCTTTCGTCTCGTTTCTCTTATCTATACTCTAACCACGACGTAAATACCAGATCACTTATCTGTGGCACGCTAAATATACCTCTTCATAGAACATCTTGTTATTCCTCATCTTTTACAATATCCACCTCGCGTCAATGGAATTCCTTGTCACAAAGTATTAGGGGCTGCAAGACAACAAACACCTTTAAGAACAGCTTAAAAGATAACCTTATTAGCATTTCACTCCAATCATACTGATTTAAAATATTACTGACTACACTGTTGCTTTTTTTCTTTAGACATCATCCTGATTGTGCTGTATTTTCAAAATTGTCTCATAATAATCTCTTTCTATTATCTAATATAATTTGAAATATATTAACATTCTATGTATTTTAGTTTAATTCTGCTACCCAGTTTATTTCAGTGTTTAATTAATAGTTCATAGTATTTTGTTGCTTAATTCGTAAATAACTCTTGTATACATGTAACTCTCATCTAAATCAAATTGTTGAATTCTTTGTAAGTTCATGCATATGTATATACACTTTTTGCTGGTTGTGTGGAAGAGAAGGCCTTACGGCCTTAACTCTGCCAGCTAAAATAAATCATTATTATTATTATTATTATTATTATTATTATTATTATTAATCACCCTCACACATTTGCCCCCTATTCATCCTTCCTAATAATAGGAACTCGTCGGCGATGGACACCAAAACCTGCAGACACACGCGAGATGCAGATTAGATGTATGAGCCGATTCGTAGCAGTAATTGGGACGTAACGCGGTGCCAGGCACCTGGACGGGCCTTGTCAGTCACAGGCCCACGCGAGATAACGGGGGCGGCGTCATTCCCAACACGAAATGCAGGCCCGGGCCTCTATCAGTCTGTGGTAGAGCAGAGTCCATCCGTTTTGAACCTCAACTTCAGCCTCAGATAACGAACCGCTGAAGCTGGAAGTTGTGTTTCTTCGCTATCAGAAGTGCCATTTGTTGTTAAATTGAATTGTAAACAATGCTAGTAGGCCGCTCGGATGGCCTGCTGACCTCTTCCACGGGCTGTCTGTTGTGTCTGAATGAGGCCAGAAGGGAATTCGGACTGCATTCCCACATTCATTATGCTAATAATAGCAGTTATCTCAGCTCATGTGTCGTAAATCAAGCTGATGTGAAAACTGTTGAATATTCGCTCCATATCGTAATCGGTAAACATAGCTGCTTCAAATCATTTCAACAGGCCAGTGTCGCCAACCCTAGGGAAATTTCCCTAGATTTAGGGAAAAGATACGTATAGTCCGGGTCAGCTTACTTCATACCCTAAGGGTGAAACCTAACCATTTTTCCCCCATTACTACATATGCTAGTGGATTGTGGTGATTTTCTAGTTTGCAGGTTGAATTTCCTTTTACCAACTTCATTTCGAAGTTCGATACTGATAAATACTACCAATGGTAGTGATTTTGTAACTGGTATGTTGGCAACTGAGACAACTGTTGTCGGTACTGGAGTTCCATGAAATTAAAATTGTACTAGATTTCTGTACTGGTTACTGAAAGCTAGTGAAATTTGAAGATACTAATAATTAATTAATATCAGTATTAATATTAATACATAATAGTTATTTTATGTGTTGCGTTGTGGTTATAATTCAAGACTATAGTTAGGTAAGTTTCCGGAGTTAGTACTAATAATTTTATGTGGAAAAACAAAATACATTTTTAGGTTAGGTCTCGTCAATCAATTGTTTAGTCAAACCAATGAATTTCATATTGCCAGACAAAATACCTAACATGTTGATACCTTTCTCGTATAGTTTGCCTACGAAAATATGTTACCAATTATTGAATTATTTAGAATAACCTTCCAACATAAAGGTAAAGTATTGTAATTAAATAAGTCATTCAGTACGTAGGATCGTGTGATATCTGGTAACAGTTGGCAACACTAACAAGACGGCAATATTTGCTGTTTGGGAACTGTTCTTACCTGATCCTGACTATAATATAGGGAGATTTTTGAGATTTTCTCGCTCATAACACTCGTTTTCTGACTGAAAGTGTATCTACACCAAATTTTCTACAAAAAACAAATCATTTGAAAAACATGGCGTAATTACTCCACATTCTGTTCTTGACAAAACAGGTATGTCGAGTGCTTCATTAGCTGCTGAATTTCTTACTTGTATAAAACAAAGAAAATATATAAATGAAAATGAGAGGAAATGGCGATTATTACACAATACTAGCTACTGTTCCTATACCTGTTTTTTTTAAAGATGGGATATGACAGTTAAGCGGCCGAGCTTGGAACTACAGCGCTGTGTTGCCAATATGGACTATCACGCTGTCAGCTGATGGAAGCTAGCAATTGGCGTTAGATGGCTGAAACATGAATTGACAACTGACGCGTTGATAAAAAAAAAATTTAAAAAGTCGACAGAGAATTAAAAACGAAACGTAGGCCTACCAATGCTAACATTGTGTGCACAATAAATGTCGGCAAGAGAGCTCTGAAGCATTCGCCACGTCGGAACTGTAACTTTGGCAACTCAACATTCAGTTGTTTTTCCGATCGCAACGCTCCTGTCATGTCCCATCTCTTAAAAAAAAAAAAACAGGTATAATGCAGATAAATATATGTATGTGAGATTTTTTGGGAGGAAATTGCTCAGTTAAAGAACATAACATTACTGTAATTAGCCTGTAAAATTGAAATAACTGAGTTCTTCGTTAATAATTTTGCAGTTTTTAGGGAAATTTAGTATTTTTAGTATTTAGTATTTATTTAATTAACCTGGTAGAGATAAGGCCGTCAGGCCTTCTCTGCCCCTCTACCAAGGGATTACAACTATAATATGAAGAATAAAATTACAATTAATATTAAATTTACAATTACAATTACAATAAAAATTAAAGTACGACAAGATTACCCGATTAATGAAAGCTAGACATTTTATCATAGAAGTTAAGAACAAAGAATATTTTTGTATTTACTGAATTACAAATTAAACCTAGAATAACAAAATTCTATAGTGATGAAATTACCGGATATTGAAATATTTTGTGGTAGATTAAGAGAACTATTTACAAGAAGCCATGTCTGAACGAGTTTCAATTACTGACCAAGTGCCTAGTAAGTTTGCGTTTGAATTCAATTTTATTTCGACAGTCCCTGATGCTAGCAGGTAGCGAATTCCAGAGTCTTGGCAGGGCTATTGTGAAGGAGGATGAGTATGAGGAAGTGCGAGGGGATGGGAAATTTAGTCCTTTCTAGGGAGAAAACAAGCAGTAGTTAGGGGAAATTTCAGCGCATGGTGTTGGCAACGCTGTATCAATACAGTGACATATAAATCTGACTTTCAGGTAGTAGCTCCCTGTAAAGCAGGTTTGAATAATTTCAAGGAAAAATTGTTCCGGCGCCGGGTATCGATCCCGGGACCCTTCGCTTAGCGCGCGAACGCTCTACCGACTGAGCTACCCCAGGAACCATACACGAAGAATTACAGGAAGAATTGTGACGGTGTCGTGTATGGTTCCTGGGGTAGCTCAGTCGGTAGAGAGTTCGCGCGCTAAGCGAAGGATCCCTGGATCGATACCCGGCTCCGGAACAATTTTTTCTTGAAATTATTCAATACAGTGACTTGTTCCGAACTATAATTACTATGGTATCGGTGAGATTATTAGCAATCAAAGGACGATATGTCGACAAAGGAGCAACAGTGGAATGATTCGAACCCGGGAACCTTGGTGAGAAGTTGTCTACTGACTAAATAATGCGAGTGTTGCACGTGAAGCAGCTGATTTTTGTTGTTCTCATTTTCCCATATTATTTCTCTTCTAATCTTCCCGTTCCTTCACTTTTAACTTTCTTTAAATGTTAAAAATTACGCATGCAGACCCTTACAAGGAATAAATGCATACCACACAGAGGGGAAGCTGTTACTTGGTCCGAGCACGCACACGTATGTCTGGTCTTGTTAGCTCAGGCCCATCCATCCTCCGCTTTTGGTATTTAAGTGCACACAGACACAGCGCTAAGGTACATTCCTTTCCTTACATGGCGCACCAATGCTACAATGTTGTACGTCACCGCCACTACCTGTTTCAGCCCCGCTATAAATAGAACAGAGAGGAGCCGAAAACCTCACCAGGTGAGCGCCAATTAACTGCACACTAATTAATACTACACACCGCACTACATTGTCATGTGGAGCAGTTTCTGAGTACGCCGCCGCTACTCACGAAATAAAACGAGTAAACAGTGTAAGAGTTCATTACAATTCTGTTATTCACCAAGTGTAATATGCAGGAACGGATATTTTTGTTATTAACGATAAATGCGAGATGTGACAGAAATGCACTAAGAAGTAGGTAGGTATATGCAGGATTTTTAAAAATCGTAAATGTTGACTTATTTATTACAGGAAAGTTGTCGTGATTTTTTTGCGAAAAGAATCTTCATTTGTCCTATAAAAACGAAAAATGACAATTTTTAAAAATTATTTTATGCCATCCTAGCATTATAAACAGGTTGTTACAATATCGAAAATCGTCCGTAATTGGCTTATTATAGCACGCGTGCCGATAAAAGCAATGACGTAATACCGGAACGCTTGCAATCTTGGTTATCGCTTCTACGCGCCACGTAACAAGGACTGAAATGCAGGACAGAAGGTAAAGTATCATTTATTTCCAACCTTTAACAATTTTGTATCACTTTTGTAATATCACATAAAACAGTTCTGTGGTTCAGAGAAACTATATTAACAAAATAAAGGAACATTTGTAACATAACCTGCAAGATCATTCATTACTCTTTACTCAACGCCAAGGCTAGGCGCAACTAATCGATACGAACATACGAAGACAGCTATGGATCCCGAATTGAATTTATTTCATACAATTTATAATGCCATAAAGTGTTTTTTTTTTTTTTGCTTATTTAACGACGCTGTATCAACTACGAGGTTATTTAGCGTCGATGAGATTGGTGATAGCGAGATGGTATTTGGCGAGATGAGGCCGAGGATTCGCCAGACATTACCTGGCATCCACCTTAAAGTTGGGGAAAACCTCGGAAAAAATCCAACCAGGTAATAAGCCCAAGCGGGGATCGAACCCGCGCCCGAGCGCAACTTCAGACCGGCAGGCAAGTGTTGTATCCAACTCGTGGATAATCTTATTATGGCGCTCGTGAAAACTGTCGCACTCACAAATCATCAAGATTATCTGCAGAAATAAGTATTAAAGAAGTGCATAAATTGGTCTTGAATATAACGCTACAAAACAACAGGGAGACAAATTATTTGGGAATTCTATTGTCTTTAATATCCAATAGGACCACTGATGACTACTTTTTGTATAAACCTAAGTAACAATAAGGGCGATTTACAAATACAATAAATTATTATTATTATTATTATTATTATTATTATTATTATTAGCATTATTTCGCGATGGATTTATTTATTTATTTTTTATTTTTTTATTTATTTAACCTGGTAGAGATAAGGCCATCAGGCCTTCTCTTCCCCTCTACCAGGGGATTATAATAATAATCCGTGGCGCTACAGCTCGTGAAGGGCCTAGACCGACCAGCCGGCTGCTGGCCTCACGCCCACATGCCAAAGCAGATGTGGACGATCATCCAACCAGAATGGAGGTATCGTGTGGTTAGCACGATGATCCCCCCAGCCGTTATAGCTGGTATTCGCAACCGGATTTCGCTACCTATCGTAGCTCCCCAAGCGCATCACGATGCTGGTTGGGCACCGGTCCCATACACTGGCCGAAATTTCATGAGAAAATTTCTTCCCCCATGAGGACTCGAACCAGCGCGCGTTCCGTAACGCGAGTCCTAGGCGGGATGCCTTAGACCGCAACGCCACGGCGCGGGACACCAGGGGATTACAACTACAATATTAAGAATACAATTACAATCATAATTACAATTAATATTAATTGTGTAAAAGTTATTGATAATTAAGACTGTGACTATGTATGAGTGTATTACATTACATGGTAAAAAAATCACGAAATGTTCACGAAATTAGTCTCATTTTTAACCATAGTACGATATTTTATTCGCTTTCACTAAACATTTGAAAAAAAAAACGAAAAATAAACCTGGTCCTGATTAGATGTAGGCCTATAGGTGGAGACTGAACATTAAGCAGACGAATATTGTTTGAAGAATGAAACGTGCACGCTCTTAATTCTGTGGTGTTTGGTCAGAACATAACTCCAAAAAGCTGTTTTCAAATACAAGCATTTTTATTTTCACTTTTCCTTTAAAAATCAGAATTCTAGTTTACATACAAATGTGAATTAAAATAACAGAGATTAGGGCACTGTTTAATTATATACACAAGCTCATGCTTTTATATAGCTTCTATGTTCCGTCCCAGGTATCTGTAGAGTAGAAAGACGAAACAAGACTCCTGCGCAAGTGGTATGTGGCAGGACTACGGCCAATGCTCTCTCTGGGGGGAGGTGTTAGTTGAACGAAGCTACCAATCGCTTGCAGGGAGGGGATCATTTCTATCTGAACCTTACTCCACCTTCTACCACGAGCATCTTACTCCTTAGCGGCCTCGAGTTGATGCTGCCCGCAATACACTCCGGTACTGGTAGACTCCGGCTCCATATGCGTGAAGTTACTCTACAGATTCCTGGGACGGAGCATAAGTAGCCTACCGGTAAGTGTAGAGAGCAGGAAATGGCCATTTTGGAATTATCATGTTCTGCCCAAACACAAGAGAAATATAGAAAGTAATTATTAAGAGGGAGAAATACAAAGGATTGAACTACAACGAGAAGTGAAGAGTGAAGGTATGCTGAAAAAGTCGGAAGGGGCAAGTAAGGAAGACAAAAAATGGTAAAGATAGGGAAGATAATAAAATGAGGAAGGGTGAAAAGGGGAAAAGCGAAGTGAGAAGAATATATGATAAAGAGAGGGCAAGAAGGATTTAAAAAGGATGGATGAAAAAAAAGATTAATGTAGCGACGAAGGAAGAAAAGTAAAGATTATGAGTAGAACGGAGGACGAAAACATGAGAAAGAATAAGAGAAAAATAACAAGTGGAACAAAGAAGAATGAAAGAGAAGAGACGGAGTGGAAGAAGATTAAGAAGACCGATGAAGGAAAAAATAAATAAAAAATAGGAACAAGGGAGGAAAGAAGGGCGAAAATGAAGTGAAAAAAGGTAGATGATAATGCTGAGAGGAAAAATACACCCTAATTTATTGACTATGCAGAAAACAAGTGTGGTTCCATTCATGAGTGAAATAATATAGTTACAAGATTCGTATTTTGATCAGTAACTAGGAAATCCAAGAAACAGCTTTTTTACATTTGCAAGAAATGGCGTCTGCAGTTCTAAGAATATAAATACATAGATAGATAGATAAATAAATAAATAAATAAATAAATATAATTTTACGACAAACACGACGAAATAATATCGTAAAGAAAGGGCGTCCCGTCACCTCCATGCACTTGTGGGCTTCACGACTACACTTGGCCGCATGTGGGAGGATCGAAGGCCGCACGCGACTGTCACTTGTTTATATCATTCTGTCTCCCTAAAGGAAAACACACCAAAGCAAGCAGAGATGACTTCACACATTAAAACGCGTAGTGCATTTAATCCGGCGTTATGATCCAATAATGCGTGATCATAAAATCATTGATACGCGAGATCGGCCATTACGTGAACCGATGTCGTCATTCCTGCCATTTTGTGACAAGGCGTTAAAAACACAAGGGAAGGAGAAATAATGACTGCACGCCGAAATAGATAATAATCAATTGCAGATCTGCGGGAAGAAGGGATGTAGTATGTACGGAAGAAAGGAAAAACGTCTCAACAATTAAACGTCAAAACTTCATGAGATCGAAATAGATTTATGTCCTGTTCTGTCCATGTCATCCGGGTTTTCATACAGTTCTTCTTCCAGTTGGTTGATACCGAGTCAATAAGTTAGGTAGACGATTCTGTATCATTATCTGTATATCACCTTTCTATTTCTTCTATTACTGTATTTTAGTGTCAGTTGTGTTTCTAACTCATATTTATTTTGCTGGTGAGTTACTTCATTTCTAAAGTAGGCAATCTCAATCACTACCATTTATCATCATACGATGGGTAGGCTATTATTACTATTGTGATTCATATTACAATTTTTCTGTATTATTATTATTATTATTATTATTATTATTATTATTATTATTTCAGAGGGCGTTTGGAATTGAAAATCCACAAACGATTACGGAAAACACGGGAATTTTACTTGAAGCAAGTAAAGAGATAGGTTTGGAAGTAAATCCCGAAAAGACTAAGTATATGATTATGTCTCGTGACGAGAATAATGTACGAAATGGAAATATAAAAATTGGAAATTTATCTTTTGAAGAGGTGAAAAAATTCAAATTCCTGGGAGCAACAGTAACAAAATTATAAATGATACTCGGCAGGAAATTAAACACAGAATAAATATGGGAAATGCCTGTTATTATTCGGTTGAGTAGCTTTTATCATCCAGTCTGCTGTCAAAAAATCTGAAAGTTAGAATTTATAAAACAGTTATATTACCGGTTGTTCTGTATGGTTGTAAAACTTGGACTCTCACTTTGAGAGAGGAACAGAGGTTAAGGGTGTTTGAGAATAAGGTGCTTAGGAAAATATTTGGAGTTAAGAAGGATGAAGTTACAGGAGAATGGAGAAAGTTACACAACGCAGAACTGCACGCATTATATTCTTCACCTGACATAATTAGGAACATTAAATCCAGACGTTTGAGATGGGCAGAGCATGTAGCACGTATGGGCGAATCCAGAAATGCATATAGAGTGTTAGTTGGGAGACCGAAGGGAAAAAGACCTTTGGGAAGGCCGAGACGTAGATGGGAAGATAATATTAAAATGGATTTGAGGGAGGTGGGATATGATGATAGAGAATGGATTAATCTTGCTCAGGATAGGGACTGATGGCGGGCTTATGTGAGGGCGGTAATGAACCTCCGGGTTCCTTAAAAGCCAGTAAGTAAGTATTATAATTGTGTGGCGGTGGTAGTAATGTTAGTAGACCTACATTTCATTCTCGTATTTTCCTACCAATAATTTTACATAGGTCTTGCTTCAGAGGAAGGTAAATATTAAAATTATCGTTTACACAATAGGATAGCGTATGGATGCCTGGATGCAGATGTCATTTTTCCTTAAGCTAAAATAATAATAATAATAATAATAATAATAATAATAATAATAATAATAATAATAATAATAATAATAATAAAATAAAAAAAATAGAAAATGAAAAATAAAAAGTGCAGTTAAATATTTTGTGCGAGATCGTGCGTATTTGCTTGTTTTCCGCACAGAACCAATACGCGGTAAGTGTGAAATACCACATTCAGTATTCCCAACGTAACACACATAACAATTTCCCTCTTCTTACCGCTTAAGCGCGACATTCATTTTACTGCTTTAGGCTTTTAACATATTATTTTTAGAGACGTTTAACATAGTAATTATTATAAATTGGAAACTTACCACTGCAATTTCACCTAAATTGCAATGTTAATTATTGTTTTTAAATATTTGCAAAAATTAAGTAAAGTCTACTACTCCACGAAACTTATTGCATTCCTGATACAAGTAACATTAAGGAAGCCGTGAAAAAATCAACAAGATTCCAGATGCCGATGTTATTACTGCAATATGTTATATAAATAATATTGTTAAAATATTAAAATTAAAAATAAATCATTACATAACCTTACCGTTTGTTTTAAGTTCGCATTTATAGACTGGGGGAAAAAAAAAGACAGACGTATATCACGGCCTGCTGGAGTATAGTAAACACAGAAAACATTTTATAGCAACAATGTTGAAGAAAGATATTTTGGTTTTCCGAAGTTGCAGTCATTAAACAGAAACCAAGATGGAAATTTCATTGCAACTAATTAGAAATTCGTCTTTCAGGTATGTAATAAACGATCTTCGCACAAAATAATGTACGATACACGAACGGTATGTTTGTTTTCATGTTCTCGGAAATTAAAAAAGCTCAACTACGTTTCGCTTTTTCAATCTTTTCCTCGAACATGAAAACGTCAACATACCGCTCTCGTAACGTATATTACTATTAATTGTAGCTATTTATGTTTCTGATCTCTGTTGAAATATTGTATTTTGAAATGTAGATATCTGGCTGCAAACATTGAGTGTATACAGGTAATGTTTGGAATGCAATTCGCCCGTCTTTGTTATAGGATGAATGCTATTCTTGACAATGGCGCAAGTTGGAGGAACATGCAAGTGTGCGCCGTGGTTCTGTCTAGCCTGCAGTATATGCAGTCACGCTTTTCTCTTGTGTATCTTAACACGTCAACTTAATTCCTGCTCATGAATGAGTGCTTTTATAAATACAGGGTGTTTCAAAAGTGATGGTAAAAAATTAGGGTTGAGAAGTAAAAACGAAGATAAGCAAAACGGTTCCATTTTTTTTCTAGTTGCGGCGCCAGTGAACCGAGCGCCTGGATACGGTAAAGCGGCAACATCCATGCTTCATACGTATGCCACACTCTTCTCATCCCATTTCCTTCTAAATGTAAGACGATATCTAAACAGACGATATGGTGAAGGTAGAGGAGAACCTGTACCTAGATCACTGGATTTAAATCCTTTGCATTTTTGAAATAGGGTTATGCAAAAAGGTTAGAGTTTACACAACAGACACCACCACACCTGAAGAATTGCAGCATCGGGTTGTAGATGCCTTCCAGCAAATGAAGAATGACCCAGGATTGCTCGAGCGCATTCGGAGGTCTTTGCGGAGAAGACTAGACAGATGCATTCAAGTGCATGGTCAGCATTTTGGACACCTGCTGTAAAATTCTTCAGTTGATATGTTCATACTGTATTGTGTCTTGCTTATCTACAAATTTTAAGTTACTGTTGTTCAAACAAAAACGTTTCTTTTGTGTATGTTTAATCACATTTTTGTGGTGTTGAAACCAGAATTATGAATTTTACTGCCTCGTTATTGATAAATTAAATAGAATTGTCACTGCTTTTGTTGGAATTAGTACTTAGTATTCAGAAGAACCCCAACCAGCACAAAATGACAATATTTCGTAAACGGTTAATTTGCGGGTCCATGTTAATTGCAACCTTTCTGCTTATCTTGTTTTTACTTCTCAACCCTAATTTTTTACCATCACTTTTGAAACACTCTGTATAATTACTTTCTGTAAATGAGAAACTTACTTAAGACAGAATACCATGCCACTATATTATTATTATTATTATTATTATTATTATTATTATTATTATAATTATTATTTACTATTACTATTACCACCACTATTACGGCTACTACTACTACTACTACTACTACTACTACTACTACTACTACTACCATCACCACCACCACTACCAATACTAACACTATTACTACTACTATTAACACTACCACCATTACTACCACTATGGCTAGTACTACTACTACCACTATTACTACTACTTCTACTATCACTACGGCTACTACTACTACTACTAACACTACTACTACCACTACGGCTACTACTACTACTAACACTACTACTACCACTACGGCTACTACTACTACTAACACTACTCCTACTATTACTACTACTTCTATTACTATTACTACTACTACTACTACTAACACTACCACCACTACTACCACTATGGCTAGTAGACTACTACTACTACTAACACTACTACTACTACTACCACTACGGCTACTACTACCACTACTAACAGTACTCCTACTATTACTACTACTTCTACTACTATTACTACTACTACTACTACTAACACTACCACCACTACTACCACTATGGCTAGTACTACTACTACTAACCTACTACTACCACTACGGCTACTACTACTACTACTACCACTAACACTACTCCTATTACTACTACTTCTACTACTATTACTACTACTAACACTACCACCACTACTACCACTATGGCTAGTACTACTAACACTACTACTACTACCACTACGGCTACTACTACTAACACTATTCCTACTCCCACCACTACGGCTACTATTACTACCACTTACTACTACTTCTACTACCACTATTACGCCTACTACTACTAATACTACTACTACGTCTCCTACCACTATTACCACTAACATTACTATTACTACTACCATTACTACTGCTACCACTACGGCTGCTACTACTACTACGGCTACTACTACTATTACGGAGTTTACATTATGGACTATTTAGCATAACTATTCCTGTGTAGGCAGGACAACGGGGACTCCAGATCATTTACAAGTCGGATCTTTGTTCTCGGAAAAGAGCTGACTGGCATACACTGGCCGCATACTAATGAGCACCTTGACCCAATCCAGCACTCATCTCGCACCCAGAACGAGCAGATCAGCAGGTGAATTGCCTGCAGCCCAACAGTATCCAGTTACGAAACTGTATCAGACGAAAATTAAAATCGCGTTAACTGCACGTGGCAAAACAGCAGCGAGGGGAAAACGAAAGTATGAGAGAGGCTGAAACCTCTTACACTTATACATACGAGGAGGAAATGCGGAATCGTGATGAAACCAGAGCAAGGGAAGACAGGATTACGGCCAGCTATTCGAAATAAATTAATTTTTAATGGAGTATTGTGTTCAAGATCCTTGACTACGCATCAGTTGCAGCACATTTTTCAGAAACTGGGACAGCAGAACGGATAACTATATAGACCGATATGCGGGAAAACTGTATTCTGTTCGAATCTCCGTACTTCCACTTTTATTAATTTCATTAAATTACTTCATACTAGTCAATACATTTTTATATTATCATGACAGCATGGAACGTTTAAGTGGACTCCTATTCCGGAAAAATGTCCGTTACCATTTCTTAATACCACAGTCTAGTATATACAGTCACGAAGCTCATTACGTAGTAAATATGCATCCATAAACAGTTGCTAACCACTAGGATCGCTAATATCGCATCATTACAGACAATGCGAAATAGCACCAGCACAGTCTATTGTTCCTAGCACCCTCACAACTCAAGCTTCGTGACATTACTCCACGCGCATCTTGTTGCTTAGCAACCCGTAACATATCATTATTGGAAGAAATAAGTGAAGTCTGAATAGGTCTATCATCGTAGCTATATGTATTACATTCAAGATTATCATTAGTGGCTTCAGCAACGAATGCTGTATTTATTTTCTTGCACTGGTTACGATATTCATCAAAAGTTAAAGTTCTTTGTTTCATGATTCTCTCAAGAGGTGACCTAAGATTATTTGAAATCACACAACCACGCAATAGGGATTCTACGAAATAATAAATTATATTTCAGATTAATAACTTTTATTTCAGAAAACATAAAATGTACTTCTGATGAATAAGTTTTACATCAGAAAATATAAGTTGTATTTCAGATCAGTAACTTTAATTTCAGAAAACATCAATTTTTATAAGATATAGAAAATGTAAACTCAATGACATTATTTCAGAAATATAAACAAATTGTTTCCATGGTAACGAAATTAGTTATTGTTAAATTATGTTTTATGAAATACAAACGACATTTTCTCAAAAAAAATTATGAAACTGAAGTAAAAATGACGGAGTTACGCAATAATAGACCAACCAACAATTGGAAAAGAAAAAAAAAAGAATGCGATATCTGAATTTTGCTGCTATTTATGAGCAAAAATTCGTTTACTACATAACATTTATTTATTTTACTTTGAAATATTAATTCAACTGCTGGTCTCTTATCAAAAATCCTTTAGCCTTTTCTTAGTATTATTTGTGCTATTTTCTTTTGTAATAGTATGAATGTTATAATACTTCTTGCATAAAATGTTTTATAAAAAAACAGATTTATTTCAATGGCCAATATCTCGAAACAGGTTTTTGGCGCTTGGTGTCTTATTGCGTAACTCCGTCCAAATGACACTTCCTCAAATAAAACTAACTTATTTAAAATAGAAATGATACTTTCCCAAAATAGAATTGGACGGGGTTAGGCAACAATAGACCAACCGACAATATGAAAAATTGAGATATTTCCACAAATCTATTGTTGGCTGGATTATGTAACTCAGAAAAAATCAAGAATGTGATATCTGTATTTTGCTGCTATTTATAAGCAAAATTCGTTTATTACATAAAATTTATTTATTTTGGTCTGCAATATTAAATCAACGCTGGTCTGTTATTAAAAATCGGTTAGCCTTTTTTGTAGTATTATTTGTAATTTTTTTGTAATAGGCCTAGTATGAATGTTATAATACTTCTTACATAAAATGTTTAATAAAAACCAGATTTATTTCAATGGTCAGTACCTCAAAAACAATTTTTTGGCGATTGTTCTGGGCTGGGCATGGTTGCGCCCCACGGTCAGGTAAGATAAAAAGGGTCCCTGTTTTGTGGGCATAGTTGCGCCCCGTTCCCATCATGTAGAGAAAAGGGCATGGTATAGTTGCGCCCCGATGAAATAGGTAGAGAAAAAGACATTATGGGAACTCGAGCCTCGTAATCAACCAACCTTATTGATTTCTTATTCGATTTAATATTCATTATCGATACCGTTAAAATAAACACCATGAAATTGGCAGTACTTTATTAGCTGACATATTCAAATGAGTGAGACGTTGAAATATGGGGCCTTAGCAATCTTGACGTTTTATTAGTGATTTTCACACCGCCTGTGGCGTATAGTGAGGTTAATCTAAAATGAATGTTAAGTTTAGTGAAAAGGGTAAAGAGTTAATAATTCACAATGGTTCTAAGTTTCGATTTGCGAAACCCTGTACCGTAGGGTTAAGATATCGGTGTACAAACAAAAAATGCATTTCATTTGTTGTATGTGATCGATAAAAAAGTGTTATTTTAAATAGCAAAATTGATCAGATGCCACTTGATTTCAGTGCAGCTACCACTATAATATTTTTAAGTAATTTATTTATTTTATGATAATCACTTTCGTGTGTACTATGTCCATCGGGGCGCAACTATGCCATGTCCATTTTGCTACCTGATTTTTTCGGGGCGCAACTATGCCATGTCCATTTTGCTACCTGATTTCTTCGGGGCGCAACTATGCCATGTCCATTTTGCTACCTGATTTCTTCGGGGCGCAACTATGCCATGTCCATTCTGCTACCTGATTTCTTCGGGGCGCAACTATGCCATGTCCATTCTGCTACCTGATTTCTTCGGGGCGCAACTATGCCATGTCCATTTTGCTACCTGATTTCTTCGGGGCGCAACTATGCCATGTCCATTCTGCTACCTGATTTCTTCTGGCCGCAACTATGCCATGTCCATTCTGCTACCTGATTTCTTCGGGGCGCAACTATGCCATGTCCATTCTGCTACCTGATTTCTTCGGGGCGCAACTATGCCATGTCCATTTTGCTACCTGATTTCTTCGGGGCGCAACTATGCCATGTCCATTCTGCTACCTGATTTCTTCGGGGCGCAACTATGCCATGTCCATTCTGCTACCTGATTTCTTCGGGGCGCAACTATGCCATGTCCATTTTGCTACCTGATTTCTTCGGGGCGCAACTATGCCATGTCCATTCTGCTACCTGATTTCTTCGGGGCGCAACTATGCCATGTCCATTCTGCTACCTGATTTCTTCGGGGCGCAACTATGCCATGTCCATTTTGCTACCTGATTTGTTTGGGGCGCAACTATGCCATGTCCATTCTGCTACCTGATTTCTTCGGGGCGCAACTATGCCATGTCCATTCTGCTACCTGATTTCTTCGGGGCGCAACTATGCCATGTCCATTCTGCTACCTGATTTCTTCGGGGCGCAACTATGCCATGTCCATTCTGCTACCTGATTTCTTCGGGGCGCAACTATGCCATGTCCATTCTGCTACCTGATTTCTTCGGGGCGCAACTATGCCATGTCCATTTTGCTACCTGATTTCTTCGGGGCGCAACTATGCCATGTCCATTCTGCTACCTGATTTCTTCGGGGCGCAACTATGCCATGTCCATTCTGCTACCTGATTTCTTCGGGGCGCAACTATGCCATGTCCATTTTGCTACCTGATTTGTTTGGGGCGCAACTATGCCATGTCCATTCTGCTACCTGATTTCTTCGGGGCGCAACTATGCTATGTCCATTCTGCTACCTGATTTCTTCGGGGCGCAACTATGCCATGTCCATTTTGCTACCTGATTTGTTTGGGGCGCAACTATGCCATGTCCATTCTGCTACCTGATTTCTTCGGGGCGCAACTATGCCATGCCTAGGCCTCCCAATTGACCGCGGGGCGCAACTATGCCATATACCGGTTGGTCTCCTATTGCGTAACTCGTCCAATTATTGATACTTCTGAAACACAACTGGAAAATATGTAGATTTATCATTACTTCCCAAGACCCATACGTCTGTAGTTGCCATGGCAAAAATTAACTTCTTTGGATTAGATTTGATTCAACTATCATAATTCACCTAATCTAGTTCCATAACGAGTTCTACTTCCCCAATTAGGAAAATTAACTGGTCGAGGTGAAATTTCAAAGAGACATTAATGTGGAAGATGAAGTGCAGGGTTTCTTAACAGCAAAAACGGCAAATATAACAGTTCTGCATCATCACTGGAAAAAGTGTGTGACCTTCTAAGGCGACTATGTTGAAAAATAAAATATAACAACTATTTTATTCAAACATTCCTTCACATAAAAGTTTCACAGCCATGCTTAGAAGCTTTTCCTTTTACGGAATATAAAAACTTGTATGTAAACGACGACATAGGGCAGTAGAATGATGGTGCCATAGGAAAGGTGAAGTACTGCGAGAAAAATATTGAACGAGCCATGTCTCCTCCCCGCAATAACAACTTTTGGGGATTCTTGACTCAATACTAAGATAATTATAACCACAGTAACTTCATCTTATATCATGTAGATTAATTTCGACCAGAAATTGCCCACAAATTCCACGCGAAGCTATAGCTATCAGGTTTGGTTCATTCACTTGCCGTAAAATTACGATACGTAACTCAAAGTTTTACTTTCCTCACAGAGTAACCATGCTAAGAATTCTGTTAATAAATGATGAACAATTGTTTGTTGTCTAGCCCGGACACGGTCTATATCAGGCCTCCAGAACAAATTAAAAATGACCGTTGTTTGTTGTTGTTTAGTCAACTTTCCGAAGACAGGTCTGGACCCCACAAGTGCCACCAATAAGGCATCACTCATGAAGCAACTAGGTCAGGAGATAATAATAGGGTAGGATGGCCAGTTCCTTTCCCCCTTGCATACATCGCCGACTAGCCAAATATTACATTAATCATACTTCTTTCACACTTACATTAATCACACTTTTTTCTGTTGATTTTCGAGTTAATTTTTTTCCTGGTTATTATATGCTTATTTAAGTTGTGTTAACTCTCGCTAAGTGGTTTTATAATTTATTTTATCCGTCTTAGTAAGTATTTATTTTATTATTGTAAATATTTTTGTTTTATTACTGATATTATTATTATTATTATTATTATTATTATTATTATTATTATTATTATTATTATTATTGAATAATTTCGAGGGAAAAATTGTTCCGGAGCCGGGTATCGAACCCGGGACCTTTGGTTTAACGTACCAACGCTCTACCACTGAGCTACCCGGGATCTCTAACCGACACCGATCCAATTTTTCCCTCTATATCCACAGACATCAAAGTGGGCTGACAACCGTCAAGCAACCAACTTCGAGTGCACACTAACTCCGTGTGACTTAAATTGTGGTTTTCTGTTAACGAACAGTGACGTGTATTATGCAAATCAAGATTTCAGGTATAACTCCCTGTAAAGTTGATTTGAATAATTTCGAGAGAAAAATTGTTCCGGGCCACAATTTAAGTCACACGGAGTTAGTGTGCACTCGAAGTTGGTTGCTTGACGGTTGTCAGCCCACTTTGAGGTCTGTGGATATAGAGGGAAAAATTGGATCGGTGTCGGTTAGAGTTCCCGGGTAGCTCAGTGGTAAAGCGTTGGTACGTTAAACCAAAGGTCCCGGGTTCGATACCCGGCTCCGGAACAATTTTTCCCTCGAAATTATTCAAATCAACTTTACAGGGAGTTATACCTGAAATCTTGATTTGCATCATCATTATTATTATTATTATTATTATTATTATTATTATTATTATTATTAATGAATTAATTTGTATTACTCTCTTTGTATCATCTTCGTCACGGTTATTCTATTATTATTATTATTATTATTATTATTATTATTATTATTATTATTGTTATTATTATTGTTATTATTATTTCTATCATCAACATTATTATTGATCTCTGTAAAATTTATGTAGACTACTGGACTGTACCCGAGCACGGGCATATGCTCATTTCGGGTATCTATTCATATGAATTCTTATCAAATGTAAATTGTGAATAAAATTTGTGTGAATTTGTGTGAATTTGAACTTCAGATGTATAAATAATTGAAAGTTGTGAAAAAGAGATAAAGCGATGAACTAAAATAAATAAAAAATAAACAAGCCAGAGAGCAATAAGAGGAAACAAACACAATAAGAAATGAAGAAGAGAAGGATAAAAGGATAACCGAGACTGTAACAACAAAAGTAATCCACCACAGTGGTGTAACAGCATGCCTGACCGTGAAACGAACGGGCCCGGGTTCAAATCATGGATGGGACAAGTTACCTGGTTGAAGTTTTCTCCTGAGTTTTCCCTCAACCTATTAAGAGCAAATGCTGGGTAATTTTGGCACTGGACCCTAGACTGATTTCACCGGAATTATCACTTCATCTCAGTTAGACGCCAGATAACCGTAACAGTTGATAAAGCGTCTTAAAATACCAATTTAAAAAAACAACAGAAATAAGAAGAAAAGCAACCAGCTAAACAGCAATACAGGACATCGCTGCTGGATCAAGATATGCTGCGTGTAATATTCCCCGATCGATGAGTTAGGAAATAGGATGAAATAGGAAAGAGGCTCTTGCAGACGTCATTTGTTTGTCTGTTGCCTAGGCAATGGACGATAGGTCATTGCCCTCACCCAGAGTCCAGCAGACAGAATTCCAGTAAAGTCAATCTCTAATTTAACAAAACCCAAGTGCGTTCTCAGAAACTCCACGATTGCGTGTGGCACAATCACCACGCCTAGCCCTTTTATTTGGGTCGCTCGATCCGCACGGACATGCGTCAAGTTGCAGGAACAGTCTGCGTCAGAAACTGCTGCTACTTGGCTTGACTTGGCTTTTCGAGGGCTTGATCAGGGATGAGTCCGTATACACTTAGGCACGATTTGGTCCATTGTCACTCTGTATATGTGATGAATACCCAAGATCGACAATTGGCCTGGATGGTTGGCACTCGTGAATCTGACGTTGACAGATGAGCCATCCTGCCTCAGCCCCCTGATAGAGCCAGGTCGCATTTCTGATAAGCCCCTGAGGACTTGAGCCCCAAATCCTTCCTATATCAGCATTGGAAACCTGTAGTACTCCCAAAATTTCAACCCAAACCATTTTTACTATTGCAGATGATAGATGAAATGAAAACGCGGAGAGTGTTGGTGAAATGATAGAGGAAAACGGGAGTATTCCGAGAAAAATATCGTGCAACGTCTTTATACACCAGAAATTCCATCGCGACCTGGCCGGGAATCGAACCTGGGCCGCCTGGATGAAAGAATTGCGCGCTGGCACTTGAACCACAGACGTGGAAACAACTACGACGACGATTGCCTCCACCACCACCACCACCATTACTACTAGGTGTGTTCATTCAGTCAGGTGCGTACTTGTGACGCATGAAAGCTAGTCGTGGGTTCGAATTCCCACTAGGTCACTGTGTCACCACAGGAGTCATACTGTGTTCACGTAGTGAAGGTTAAAAAAAAAAAAGCAGACTATGAGTAATCACTACGAAAAACTTTAAAGATTATTATTATTATTATTATTATTATTATTATTATTATTATTATTATTAGAATTTATAAAACAGTTATATTACCGGTTGTTCTTCATGGTTGTGAAACTTGGACTCTCACTTTGAGAGAGGAACATAGGTTAAGGATGTTTGAGAATAAGGTGCTTAGGAAAATATTTGGGGCTAAAAGGGATGAAGTTATAGGAGAGTGGAGAAAGTTACACAACACAGAACTGCACGCATTGTATTCTTCACCTGACATAATTAGGAACATTAAATCCAGACATTTGAGATGGGCAGGGCATGTAGCACGCATGGGCGAATCCAGAAATGCATATATAGTGTTAGTTGGGAGGCCGGAGGGAAAAAGACCTTTGGGAAGGTCGAGACGTAGATGGGAAGATAATATTAAAATGAATTTGAGGGAGGTGGGATATGATGATAGAGACTGGATTAATCTTGCTCAGGATAGGGACCTATGGCGGGCTTATGTGAGGGCGGCAATGAACCTTCGGGTTCCTTAAAAGCCAGTAGGTAAGTAAGTATTATTATTATTATTATTATTATTATTATTATTATTATTATTATTATTATTAATGTTGTCGGTTTTCTTCTACGTATTTCTAATGTAATAAACTGCATATATTTTCAGCAGACGAAATTTAATAGTAGAATAGTTGTATGTAATATTATGTTGTTCGAAATAGTAACACGTAAGATTGTGCACTTACGGCTAGTTAGTGGTGACGGCTTACACAGTGGAAAATGCCGGGTTTTGTTTTTGTTTGCTCAAGGCGGATATTACATGCCGTGTACTAACACCAGGACGTGATAGATGCCATATAAATGATTACATCGAAGATAAAATATCAATATTTATGGAGAGGGGCGTGTGGAGGATTTTTGAAAGGCTTTTTTAAAGGGGAAAAACGTTTCTTTCATGAAGTAGGCCTATCTATAAAAGGTAAAGGTATCCCCGTAACATGCCATGAAGGCACTTGGGGGGGCATGGAGGTAGAGCCCCATGCTTTCCATGACCTCGGCACTAGAATGAGGTGGTGTGGTCGGCACCACGCTCTGACTGCCTTTTACCCCCGGGAAAGACCCGGTACTCAATTTTATAGAAGGCTGAGTGAACCTTGGGGCCGTTCTGAAAGTTTGGCAACGAGAAAAAATCCTGTCACCACCTGGGATCGAACCCCGGACCTTCCAGTCCGTAGCCAGCTGCTCTACCAACTGAGCTACCCTGCCGCCCGGCCTATCTATATTAATAATCTGTAGCCGAAATTTTTCTGGTAATTTTCGATTTTCCAAAAATAATTGGTCCTAACATATATAATTAATCACCCTGAAACCGAAAATCGCTTTTTTTGAAATTTTTGTTTGTATGTGTGTCTGTCTGTCTGTATGTTTGTTACCTTTTCACGCGATAATGGCTGAACGGATTTCGATGAAAATTGGAATATAAATTAAGTTCGTTGTAACTTAGATTTTAGGCTATATGGCATTCAAAATACATTATTTAAAAGGTGGGTTATAAGGGCGCCTGAATTAAATAAATCGAAATATCTCGCTTATTATTGATTTTTGTGAAAAATGTTACATAACAAAAGTTTCTTCAAAAATAATTTCCGATAAGTTTTATTCCATGAAAAATTTTGATAGGACTGATATTTAATGAGATAAATGAGTTTTAAAATTAAAATAACTGCCATCTAAGGCCGTGTAATGAATTAAAAAGCAAATGACTTCGTCTATAAAGGGCCTTGGACAGCAACAATCGAAAGCTATGAAAGATAGCCTACAGATAATGTTTCTGTGTTTGTATGAAGTAATATCGGATAATTAATTATTAATTCACCATTGGAAAGTGTAGTTTCTCTAGATGGACATAATGCTATAATGTTATTACAGTAACTTCTGAGTGAATCGAGGACAGGTAAGATTAAAATAGCTTCTTATGCACAGAAAACTTGATAGGCTATTCTGTACATTCGTTTCCTGTATTTCCTAAAATAATTTTTATGACCAAATGAGTGGTCTCTGGATCAAAATGATCGTATTTTAATTATGCAAATACAATTTAAATTAAGTAACATAATAAACGAGTTATCCTTATATCAAACACGAATGTTCCCTGGATCAAATTTCCTATTTTAATTATGTAATTACTTTATATTTATTTCTAACGGGTGCAGCGGAGCGTACGGGTACGGCTAGTTTTATAATAAATTTTAAAACAGATTGTTTAATTAATTACAATGTTATGATTTAAAATGGTGCGTATATTATACTTCCGGTATTGTATATCACATTGAAATATTTAACTTTCTAACTCGCTGATTTCTTCTCAAATTGGGGGGGGGGTTAGGCCCCCAAACCTCCCTCTGTGCACAGTCTTGGTTAGAGAGGTATTCAGGTGAATATCCAGAAGTCAATGGGGGCGGGAGTGTAGAAGGTATACAGGGTGTTTCCGAGGTGGTGTTACAAACTTTCAGGGATGATGGCGAAGGGCACATGTATCAATTTGAGATAAGGAACCCTGGTCCGGAAATGACTGAGTCGAAAGTTATAAGCAAAAATAGTTGTGTGGAAATGGAATTGTAATTTGGCACCACGCGCCCTCCTTCCCTTAACCTTTGGAACAGTCGTGGAAAGATGGTATGGGCTGGATGTCTCCTACGTGGGTACTTGCACGATACAATCTGTGAGCTTGTCTACTGTTCTCATTGGCTCATCCCTATTCGAAAATCATGTCCGCTTATTCCGCTGTAGTGTACTCCTCCATTTCACTACGACTGATCGACTGGACACTGCAACTTGTACACATACATTGCTGTCTACAGACGTGCATATCAGGACCCACCATGTCCGTTACAAATTACGCTATCTGCATTGCTTTAGTGTAGTTTCCTGTCCCCACTCCTCAGACAGCGCACTGAAAGGAATATTGTAGGTAGACAACGTAAACAACGTCAGATGAATACAGTATGTGTAAGATGTACAGATAAATACACATAAATAAGGTGTACAGAGGAATAAAATTATTTCATTTCCACACAACTATTTTTCTTGTAACTTTCGACTCGGTCATTTGCGGACCAGGGTTCCTTATCTCAAATTGATACATGTGCCCTTCGTCATCATCCTTGAAAGTTTGTAACACCACACCGGAAACACTCTGTATAAGAGGAGGCGAGACCTGGCATGTGAGCTGTGCGAGAGGGAATAGAATAAGCTATCAGAAAGAGAGTTTGTTTCATGATGGCTAATATCATACGAATCTACCGACACGGAAGTTCATCTCAGACTAATGCCTATCTTCTCCTCCATACCCATTAGTGATATATCTACGGCACATGGTAAGGTCACAGAATAGGTCTTACCTCTTCTACTGTACGTTCATTCAACGCATGACGGAATAATTGTCAGAGTTAAAACTTAAGAAACGGGACACCTAGACGTGATGTGTTGCGGTTATGTACTCAAACCTGGGACAAGTAGTAGCCTAGCTGGTGGTAGTGTTTCGTTCAAAACGCTTTCAAGTGCAGGGCTCATTTAGCGTCGAAATTCAACGTGGGCGGAAAATAACGAACAAATTTTGCCTGGAACCCTCTATTAGCGACGGGTTCTTTTACATGCCGTTAATCTACGACACGGGACACAACGTTTTACTTCCATCCCAATGGAAGTCATGCTGAGGATTCTATCTCCCTTTAATATAGTAGTTATTTTACGACGTTTTATCAACATCTGAGGTTATTTAGTGTCTGAATGAGATGAAGGTGATAATGCCGGTGAAATGAGTCCGTGGTCCAGCACCGAAAGTTCACCAGCATTTGCTCATATTGGGTTGAGGGAAAACCCCGGAAAAAACCTCAACCAGGTAACTTGCCCCTACCGGGCATCGAACCCGGGTGACCTGGTTTCGCAGCCAGATGCGCTAACCGTTACTCCACAGGTGTGGAATACATACATACATACATACATACATACATTCATACATACATACTTACATACATACATACATACATACATACATACATACATACATACATACATACATACAGTATTTATATACTGTATATATCACCTTCAGCTGTGTTGAACCAGTTAATTTTGTATCGAAGGTTCTCTGTTAAAGTCATAAGCATACTTACTTATGGCTTTTAAGGAACTCGGAGGTTCATTGACGCCCTCACATAAGCCCGCCATCGATCCCTATTCTGAGCCAGATTAATCTAATCTCTACAATCATACCCTACCTCCCTCAAATCCATTTTAATATTATCCTCCCATTTACGTCTCGGGGTCCACACCTGTGGAGTAACGATCAGCGCGTCTGGCTGCGAAACCAGGTGGCCCGGGTTCGATTCCCGGTAGGGGCAAGTTACCTGGTTGAGGTTTTTTCCGGGGTTTTCACTCAACCCAATACGAGCAAATGCTGGGTAACTTTCGGTGCTGGACCCCGGACTCATTTCACCGGCATTATCACCTTCATATCATTCAGACGCTAAATAACCTAGATGTTGATACAGCGTCGTAAAATAACCCAATAAAAAATTACGTCTCGGCCTCCCTAAAGGTAAAGTCATAAGCATTTTAAATTAAATTAGATCAGTGTGATGATGTAAACTGAAGATATTTCTTGTAGCACGTAATATTATTCCAAGTCACAGGCTAGCCATGAAATAATAGTTAATTACGATATGTGTATCGTAACGTTTCATATTACAATACGAGAATGGAAAGTTGTCAAACATTTTTTTCTTTTAGAGTGAAGAGCAATTTTCAGACATTAAATGTATACAATTTTATAAAAATAGGGGGTAAGGTTATGGAGGAATAGAATTTATAAAACATCCTAACATTTTAATGGCGGAAGGTGTCTGTAATCCTTTAAATCTTATTTTATTTCACTTTTAAAAAATATTTTCCAATTGTGACATCTTTCCTTCGAAAGACCTGCATTTTTTCAATACAAAACGTAGATATGAGGCGGGCAGGTAGAACTCCCAGGCTTTCCTAACCTCGACACTAGAAGGAAAAGATGTGGTAAGCACCACACTTCGACCGGAAAAGACCAGCTTTTCTCATATGGACCTGCACCTGGGTTCTTAAGGGGTTAGGTACAGCTTACAGCAGTAAAATTTTTGGAAATATTCAACATTTTTTTCCTCCATTACTGTATCTTGTACAATAATGAAAATTGATATGTGTAAAACACTGTCCTTCTGCTATATGAAAAAAAAAATATTTTTATGATTAAAAAAAAATATTTGTATGTTTTTTTTTTTTCAAAATTCAAAGTTCACTGTGCAGTGATGAAGCGTTTCCCTCATAACTCATAAACTTGTTAACTTTTTCACGTTCTATCTCTTTTATTTTATTGCTGAAACTCATGTTTACAATATCATGCTGTTTCAACTACATTCCTTAATAAACAATATTCTTTTTTATTTTGTGTTAGATATTTGACCATTTTTTTAAATGAATTTATTTTTTATCAGACAATCTATCAATTTTGCATCATATTGTAGATATGACATGCATAAATAAACAAAAAAAAATCATCACAGAATGTTGCATACTGTTTGAGTTATGAGGGAAACGCTTCATGACTCCACAGTGAACTTTGAATTAAAAAAAATATATATATATATAATTTTTTTAAATCGTAAAAACATGTTTATCATATAGCAGAAGGACAGTGTTTTACACATACTAATTTTCATTATTGTACAAGATATAGTAATGGAGAGAAAAAAATGTAGAATATTTCCAAAATTTTACTCCTTTAAGCTGTGCCTAACCCCTTAATTCACAGTCTGTCGTTGTACTCAACGAGCAACGGAAATGTCTTATTTAACGATCTTGTCAACTAAGTAGGCTCTCTGATGACATGGCCTCATTGCAGGAATAGTGGAATACTATTTGCAGGGAAAAATGATCTAGATCTACCCGCAGAAAATCTGCACCACATTAAATTATAACCCACAAACATCTCAGGATGTCCGGAATCGAACCATGGCCCAGATCTGTTAATGGGGGCCTCAAGAAGTCTTGTGAATAATAAGATAACTTTAGTCACATATAAGGACATTACAACAGCGGGAATTATCGCATAGTTAAATATAAAAGAAAGAACGAAACAGCCCACAATGTCACAAGCTGGTTTTGGGTCGCAGGTTGGCTTGTGACGTCACGGCTAAGGCATACCCTTATAAGTCCTGTGGTCCACGGTGAGTAATAAGGATAGTCTTACGGTAGGCGGGCGCCCACAGCGCAGAAGAGTAGTGCAGTTATGCAACCAGGTAACCTCGAGGCGAAGAGGAAACTCTACAATGAAACAGTTCCCGGGAAGTTTAGACTGTCAGGCGCACAAGATATCCTGACACAACTGAGGCATTTTTAGTCCAGATTCTTTAGTGGTGTCTTGAAAATAGTAATTTTATCATATAATAATAATAATAATAATAATAATAATAATAATAATAAAAGAAACATTATAAGCAAGGAAAGGAAGTTCATGCCCTAAAAACGTGAAGAATATGTATGCATTTATGCCGTAAAATAGATAAATATGCTACAAAATATGCATTACACTGTACAACAAATTTGAACTTTGTGTCTGCCCTTTAGATGAAAGTATGTGATTCTGTATAAACAAAAGGTGCTTGATTCATATCTGAAAACCAAAATGGTCCATCACGTACCGGTTTTTTTAGGAGACCCGCTTTTCATATTTATACAAATTGGTCAGAGAGAAAATTAACAGTGACACTCATTACGGAAAACACATACACTAAAATGATTTTTTTGGCCGTTTCCGCTTGTAGGCATCTGGTGGAGTGTCCCTGATAGTAGACCAACAATATTCAGCTAGCATACTTCCATTCCATCGTCCACTGAAGCGCTTTTCAAACATAGCAATGTCCTGGTGGAATCTTTCGCCATGCTCGTCACTAACTGCACCCAGGTTTTGAGGGAAAAAATCTAGATGTGAGTCCAAAAAGTGTAGTTTTAAAGACATATTGCAGCCTGTAACACGAAAGCATTTCACCATGTCACGAACAAGATCTTCATAGTTTTCAGCTTTCTCGTTTCCAAGGAAACTTGAACATACTGATTTAAATGCCTGCCAGGCTGCTTTTTCTCCTTCTGATAGTTGATTTTCAAAGTCTTCGTCGTGCATGACTGATTTAATTTGTGGGCCAATAAAAACTCCTTCATTTACCTTTACCTCACTTAAACTTTTGAATTTGTTTCTGAGGTACAAGAAGGCTAACCCTTCTCTGTCCAGCGCTTTTACAAAAATTTTCATTAAACCAAGTTTAATGTGCAATGGAGGAAGAAAGACATATTGCGGATTTACAAGTGGTTCATGAGATATGTTTTTGGTGCCAGGAATGTAGTTTTGTCGTGGAGGCCACTGTTTACGGATGTAGTGACTTTTTCTGTCACGACTATCCCATTCACATAGGAAGCAGCAGAATTTAGTATATCCCTGTTGAGTGCCTGTTAATATCCCAATAACTTTTAAGTCTCCGCAAATGTGCCATTTGAATGTTGAGTAGTCAATTAATTTCAATATAGCACTCATTACCTCGTATGTTTCCTTGGTATTTACAGCATTATATGCTATAGGAACAGAGGGAAAAACACTGCCTATATGGAGGAGTACTGCCTTTAGACTACGTTTGGAAGAGTCAATAAACAGGCGCCAGTCTCCTACAATGTGTTCATGTCCCAATGCCTGAAATAACCCATTCACATCACAGCAATAAGTAATGCCTTCTTTCTCCGCAAAATAGTGCCCAAAATTGCTTTGTCGTCTTCTAAATGAATGCTGGAATTATGGTATGATCAACCTGGCAGTGAATGATTGATGTAGATATATATTTCTAAATGTGTCTAAATCTATCCCTGCACTGAAAATGTTTGATAGAAGAAGCAGGATATTCGAAAAATAATTTACATTAAGGAAACATAGCAATATTATCGAGGAAATACATAAAATACTAAATTGTGGATTTTTTTGGAAAATGGTTCGTCTTAGGCAAAAACCGAGTACAGATTCGTTATTTTCAGCCATAAATATACAAGAAACACATGTTTTCATGTAAAGGGCATTTTTAATGTTGTACAGTGTTATCAGTCTGAGATTATTTTAACAGAATCATAAGGTATAGGTATCTTACGTTTAGTCTACGGATTTTGAAGTGCTTGTCTCATTGATGAATGCTCCATTTATGCTGTTACAGTTCACAACAGTATGTTTTCTGTTGTCATTCTTCGCCTGTTGTCTCTCAGTATAGCTTTGTAGCGAAAAACTTCGTTCTCCGTCACAAGAAGTAAGAGGAGTTTGCACAAAAGCTGTGAGCTGTTCTATAGAAATTTGTGTTGGTTTTTGGGCATTTTTCCTCCGAGAATATCTTGAATTACTTTAAGCTGATAATACCCAGGGTTTTTGGAAAGAATATTTGCTGTTTTCTCGTTCACTTTATCTCCTACATTTCCTGGAACTGATGTTAAACTGGATATTGTTCTATCGAAATCTGCTAAAGACTGCAGTAGAGGAATACCAATTTATTGCTAACTTGAGAGGCTCTCTTTGAGGGCGTCATCGCTACGTTCAAAATTCATAAACATAAATTAGTCGTGTTTAAGGGGTTACACACTTTTAAAAATGAGGGAAAGACAAATAAACATACATAATATGCAGTCTCCCTCCACAAAAATGTTAAAATATGATGCTTTTATAAATAAATGCAAAATATGCACTTTTATGCACAATATAAGTAATATAATTGTATTCAGAAATTTGTGATTCATGTAGATAATCGTTCAGCATATTCACACAACGATAGAGAACAAATATACAAATGCATGAACTTTCCTTCCCTAGTCATAAGGAATCTGTAGGACATTCACAAGAATGTTAAAAATTTGTACGTGTATATCGTCATAGCCTAAATAGCATCAGAAATTATACATTTTCTTTAAATTCATAGTTCCACATTTGTGCCATACGTCGTATTTTTATTAAGTTCCAGTAAAAGAATTATATGTATTTTAACAGTTAACGTGCGTTTTTCGTCTGGATATTGTTTTCGGTGTCATTTAATTTAACTAAAAAAATCAAAGAATTTAGAGGACATTCACACGGAGAATAAAACACATAATGAATATGCCTAAACATAAAATATTGTATCACAATTAAATTTTTTTAAATTTCTTCTTCGTTTTTTGTGTCGTTGAATCATTATTTTTGGCCATAAAAATTTGATTCAGAAATATCGAATTAAAAAAAGTTATAAAATAAATTGTACTGTCTACATTCATGCAACAGTTCAAATCCGTTTATCGTTTCGATACTGTCTTCAATTTCTTGTTTTATAAATTCCTTGATTTATGTTAAACAAGTACAGTAGTGACAAAAAAACCCGGATCGACCCTTGTAGCTGATTTCAGAGCCTTGTTCACTCTACAGCACGATAGACTGGTAACTAAGACTTTCGTGGTTCGAATCCTGCCTGGCAAGGAAACTGTTGTTTGTTCCTTATTCAAATTTATCCCCAATACTTTTCGATTGCTGGTAAAATTCATGTTCTGGGAATAATAAGTTAATTAAGCAGTAAAATATCGCTGCAATCAAGAATTAGTGGGAATAAATCTGAATAAGGAAAAAAAAAAGTTTCCTTCTCAGGCAGGATTCGAACCACGAAAGTCTTAGTTACCAGTCTATCGTGTGCTCTGGAGTGAACAAGGCTCTGAAATCAGCTAAAAGGGTCGGTCCGGTTTTTTTGCCACTACTGTACAAAAATACCGAAAAACAACATTCGGATCTGTCCATAAGGTAACAAGACAATTAGTGTACATCACAATTCGAACAGTTTTTTTAAATTTCTCTTCAGTATTTTGTTAAAGAATTGTGGTTTTCCTAAATAAAGTTTTCTATAGAAAGTTGATTTAAAAATACCGATTAATCAGGTCAAAGGAAGTTTGGGAATTGTACATAGATTTTCATGTAACAGTTGAAGTGCATTGATCGTTTCGATATTGTTTTAGTCCGTTAAGAGAACTCAGAGAATCTGTGGAATAACGATAATATGAACGCAACAGAATACTGTCACAATCAGAATATATTTGTTTTTAATTACTAGTTAGCTATTTATTATAAAATTTCCAGTTAAAATTTGATCAAAAATACATATGTCAATAAAAGGAAATAATTTTAAGTTATCGTAGGTTTTAATATAACAGCTGAAATACGTTTTTAGTTAAAAAATGCTCTTTTATGTCATTTAACAAAAAATGTGTAGACGAAACACAACGATATTAAAAAATTAAACACGAATTTGCTATATCATACTGACGCATACATAAAAATGTCGTCTTAGAATTAGATCAATTCATAAATTTGTACTTCGCTATTTGCACCTCAAAATATGTACAATAATAATAATAATAATAATAATAATAATAATAATAATAATAATAATAATAATAATAATAATAATAATAAAGAATTTGTGAGATGGCTATGGATGGGAAGATCGAAAGAAAAACAGCGCCAACTCTATTTCTGTCCCGGATCGAATGCTAACAGAGTATCAGCTGACTGTCTCGTAACCTAGGAAACACAGCTCGAACGGCCGATAGTACTAGGAGGTATTTTAGCGCCGCGTTCCCGTACGTCCCCGCCGGGCTGTAACCCCACGAAGCTGTTCACCCACAAGGATTGACCAAATCGGAATTGAGAGCAGGGACAACAGAAGTCTAGAATGCAGTCTGACGGGACAGGCTCCTGCGAAAAACCAACAACTGCCCGCACACCTTCACTTTCAATTAGTGTTAACGCGATTTGATCGATTGTTCAAATTAAACACGACCCATACACTTCTATTGTTCCACACCATGGCCTTGCTTGCTGGCACGATCTCCAAGATTTCCATATGCAGAAAATTAAGTTACAAAACTAACTTTGAACTATTATTATTATTATTATTATTATTGTTATTATTATTATTGTGAAACTTGGACTCTCACTTTGAGAGAGGAACATAGGTTAAGGGTGTTTGAGAATAAGGTGCTTAGGAAAATATTTGGGGCTAAGAGGGATGAAGTTATAGAAAAATGGAGAAAGTTACACAACACAGAACTGCAAACATTGTATTCTTCACCTGACATAATTAGGAACATCAAATCCAGACGTTTGAGATGGGCAGGGCATGTAGCACGTATGGGCGAATCCAGAAATGCATATAGAGTGTTAGTTGCGAGGCCGGAGGGAAAAAGACCTTTAGGGAGGCCGAGACGTAGATGGAAAGATAATATTAAAATGGATTTGAGGGAAGTGGGATATGATAATAGGGACTGGATTAATCTTGCTCAGGATAGGGACCGATGGCGGGCTTGTGTGAGGGCGGCAATGGATCTCCGGGTTCCTTAAAAGGCAGTAAGTAAGTATTATTATTATTACTATTATTATTATTATTATTATTATTATTATTATTATTATTATTAACTTTAAGATGAGGCGGTACTTAATTTTTGTAATTTCTAAAATTTTCATTGATTCCTCTTGAGAATTTGACATCAGATATTACTAAAATATATGTACCTGAAAAAATTGTTTATATTTTTATTTTATAATAATTTCTGTTTTAGTAAACATTTATCTGGGCCTCACATAATGGTAATCGATTTTCTATAATCTCTATAATGAAATAGTGCATTGGTCTTTTCGTGGGTAATGTATTTATTTTCATTAGAAAACAAAATTAACTCTGAACGTTTTATTTTATTTATTTATTTTTTTTTTAGGTTTTTCAACTTCAGAGCCTGACAAAAAAATCACAGCTCTTTAGATAACAACGATAAGTGTAAATGAATGCAGCATGTCATGCATAGATCTGCTGTGAATATGTGAATTCCCCAAAATCATAACTGACAATATCCGAAAACTTGTTTTCTTGGCAATTAATAAAAACTCACTAATTACCATTTGGCAGAATTATTTTAAATATGTCATCTATTATAATTATAAATATTAATGACTGTCTTAAGAAAAACCGTTTTTTGTATAAGTTTATGAATTATTAAAGAATAAGTAGTAAGTTTTTTTTTTGATATTGTCACTCTAGACGACTCAAGTGTGCAAAGTTACATTGCTCTAGATGTAGTCATTCAGGAGATCTCATTTCTAGTAAGTTTAAATGTAAAAATTCCGATTTTCGATAAAATCACTTTAAAGTTTATGATATGCATTCTGAATATAATAACCACTTATATGCGATAACTGAATTTCTCGCTTAAAATAAAAATACCCGGCCCCGGAACAATTTTTCCCTTGAAATTATTCAAATCTGCTTTACAGGAAGCTTCACCTGAAATACTAGATTTGCATAATATATACGTCACTGTGTACGTTAACAGAAAACCACAATTCCAAGTCACACAGAGTTTGTGTGCACTCGATGTGGGTCTCTGGCGTTTCGTCAGCCCACGCGAGTTGTGGATATAAAGGGAAAAGTTGAGACGGTGTCGGGTGGAGTTCCCGGGTAGCTCAGTTAGGAGAGCGCTGGTACGTTCAACCAGAGGTCCCGGGATCGATACCCGGCCCCGGAACAATTTTTCCCTTGAAATTATTCAAATAAATAGAAGTTAAAATGCATTGGATTTTAAGGTTTTATCAAATTAAGTTTTATTGTTGTCCACATGCCTTTACTAATTATTACAAGCATCAGATTACTATAAATTTTATCTTTGCAGTTGTCAGCAATGCGTATATAAAACATTACTGTAAATTCATTCCTAATATCAGATTGATTTTGTCTCGGTAAACCAAAGAAAAAATATGTAACAATTAATTACGGAAAGTAATATGAAGTATGCAATATTTCTCATAATATGCAGCTTTGATATAAGATAATAATTTTACATTAAATATTATTCAACATTTCTTAAGTGTTACATATATAATTCCACATTAGTAACTCACGTTTTAAACAATAGTCCGAATCTCGCTATGTTAATATTTGTATATGTGGACGTAATTCCATCCCTCTGCGCTAGGTGTCAGGTCCGCGATTTTTCGCACTCACGCCAATGCTACTAGTATACAACTGTCCGGTATTATTATGGTAAGATATTTAATGATATCTTCGCTGCAGTATTTCTCAAGACATCTTTGATTTTTTTGATACCATATTAAAAATAATTAAAAACATGACGAAAATTGGCCAAATTTAGTAGTGCGTCCCCTTGAAACACACAAAACACAATAATTATTATGATATTCAGAGTGAAATGTTTATTATTATTATTATTATTATTATTATTATTATTATTATTATTATATTATTATTACTAATACAAATATCCATGCTCTAGGTGGGATTCAAAGCTACGACTGTAGGTTCTACGTCGGTCTGCGGTAACAGTTCGAACTCCACAGCCGCCGGCCTTCGTGCAAACAAGAACGTAAAAATGTGCTTCCTAAGCTGAAAACGTAACAAGCACACCGCAATTTGGTTACGTGGGTTGTGATGTCACCTACGCGAGAAACCCGAGAGCGGGCTGGAAAATAATGATATTTCGATATCTGCGCCGAATTACAATGAGAACAAGGTGAACCGTGTCATCAGCTGGAGGCCGGCCGGCAAGCCGCTCATGTAATGGCGGTGTGCATGTTTTTCCTCAGTTCTGGCTTTATATAGGCCAATCAGCACCACAGTGCGAACAGATCAACTGCCTCGATTAACCCTTAAATTGGAAGAACTCTACTGGCATTTCTTAAACCGCGACGGACCGCAAAGAAAACAACTAAAGCTATGTTCTACATTATTCTGTAATTTTGTTTAAATTTATATTTTCCTACCAATCATTTCATTCTGTTATTTTTTATAGCATAAACTAGTGGCTTGTGCAGCAAATGCTGCAAACTAAGTTCATTAGACGTTCAAATAAAAATTTTTAAGATTTATTTTCAATGAAGAATACCAGACATTTTGAAAGTTATTTGCTTCCGTAATAATGAAACATGCTCCCTCTGAATGTTTTTTTTATGGCAAATACTTTCTCTTGAACCAATCCACCTTCAATTTTTGAGTTTGAAAGCAAAAACGCAAGTAACAATGTCAGGACGATCAGTGGGTTTTTCATGTGGGAGTAAAGCAATAGCTATTTCAGGTCATTGTGGATTGTAGGCGAAACTTAAAAAAATGAGAGGTTTGCTATGCTTTCGAACAATAACATAGCATCTTGGTATAGCTGCTGCATGTAGAGCTTGAAATGTAGAGGGTAAAATCATTTTATCCTGCTAAGAGATCTTGCTGAAAAGATCGGGAGGCTACATAATTTTGTAGGCTTCTTATTTTATCAGTAAGTAATACCTTTTGGTCTTTCCTCAGGAACTGTAATTTTTGCGCTCTCTCAAGCCAATACTGAAGAGAATGACGCATATAAATGTCTACACAACCTCACTTGATTAATAACTATAAAAATGTTTGATTTTTAATAATAATATTATCTTACGTAAGTTTTGTAGTTATATAGTATGTATATAGCCGTCACTCAGTAAATTATAGAAATGAAGAGCTAATTTAAGATATTCCCTATTCTATAACCCCAAAACGTTTCACTTTCTTATCATCAATATAGCATTAACATGTACCATATTAATGAAAAGTAGTTACATCATGGCATTAATTATAATAATATTTCATTTCTAATGGTAATAATGTCATCAAACCACCTCAAATTTTGTAGATTTTAATATCCAATACACCACAACTCTACTCAGAAAATTACACACCGCACAATCAGACTTGTAAATTATTATTTAGTAAGTCTTGAAGTTTTTAATAACCAATTGAATTTGAGCTCTAAATATTATGTCGGCAATCCTGCAGGTCATATCCTTCGTGTAATATCCTATTGTTTATTGTAGTGTGTGTTTTGTTTTATAATTCCAATTAGTTCTCAAAACTGAAGAAAGATGGATTTTAGAAAATAGAAAAATTATGTAGGAAAACTACCGCTTCGCTGAAAGTTACTATTTTTCTGAAAAACTTCGGGTTCCAAGCTTCAAAATGAGGGGTCAATTATTAAAATCCGTTCAACAGTTTTCCCGTAATTTCCATTACCAGTTCAAATTATATATTATATAGATTAAAATATTGTACCCTGAAATATACTTCTTCGGTCTTACTAATAAAAACTCTATATACAGACGTTTAACTGTCTTATACTAGTTATACTTGTACAATGAGTATCTCGTTTACAAGTCGTGTGTAAATTCCTTACTAATAATCACTACATACGTCGTGTATAACAGTACAACTGTTACACAGCTACGTCATAGTTTTGTCATTACTTCATTACGAAAGGTAATAGAATATCTGAGGTTCTCTATTGCATCCGGTAGAGCGCTCTAGTGTGGCGTGTTAAGTATCGATAGTACAACTGGCTCTGATCGATTATCACACTATATTTAGATCAAAGAGTACAAGCTACAGAATATTATTCTAATTATTCTGTGCTCTTTGGTTTGTTCTTCTTTGGTTATAAGGCAACTATCATCATAAAATGACAGTCGATATGAACAGCTGTTAGAGGGGCGGACATTTTTTCTCTATATACAACGCTTAAACAAGGAGTTTCGTGTATATAACTACTGCAAAGCAATTCCCATGGTATAGTTACAGCCTGTTTATATATCCATCGCTTCTGTATGGTTTATTAGTAAAGTTTTCTGTCTCAACTCTGCATAAGTCTCGTATAAAAACTATATACGGTTTATTAGTAAGACTGCTTAAGTTTTAGGGGTTAAGGGCCGAGGTACATAATTCTTCTTCTGCATATATTGTGTTATAATTACTCTCTGCATGTCTTCTTGTAATGTATACCACTCATCTTTCCCAAGGTTCCTCTTCACCCATTCACCTCTTGGATTTGTATTTTGACGAAGCAAAATCCTACGGTTTAGAACACCGTCCCCCTCAGTGCTAGCACATTATCTTCTATCCAGGTGGTCCTGGTTCCATTCCTGGCATGGTCGTAACGGACTTAGTGGACAAAGCAGGCGTAATAGAGGACATTTTCTTGGGATACTCTCGTGCCTCGGGGATGGGACCTTAGCCTGCAGAGCTGAAGCAGAATGGCCCGCCTGTCATAATCGGATTCACGAATGTTGCCTAATGTTCCCTCGTAGGACTATGAAAAGTCAACGCATATTGTGCACAGAATGGGACGATTTGGTTGTCAGTGCATGGATCCATTTCATAACCCAAGTCAAATTTAGTATTATATGATATGATTTGGTATTATATTATATTCTTATTGAATTTGGTATTCCCAAGAAACTAGTTCGATTAATTAAAATGTGTCTCAGTGAAACATACAGCAGAGTCCGTATAGGTCAGTTTCTATCTGATGTTTTTCCAATTCACTGCGGGCTAAAGCAGGGAGATGCACTATCACCTTTACTTTTTAACTTCGCTTTAGAATATGCCATTAGGAAAGTTCAGGATAACAGGCAGGGTTTGGAATTGAACGGGTTACATCAGCTTTTTGTCTATGCGGATGACGTGAATTTGTTAGGAGAAAATCCACAAACGATTAAAGAAAACACGGAAATTTTACTTGAAGCAAGTAAAGCGATCGGTTTGGAAGTAAATCCCGAAAAGACAAAGTATATGATTATGTCTCGTGACCAGAATATTGTACGAAATGGAAATATAAAAATTGGAGATTTATCCTTCGAAGAGGTGGAAAAATTCAAATATCTTGGAGCAACAGTAACAAATATAAATGACACTCGGGAGGAAATTAAACGCAGAATAAATATGGGAAATGCGTGTTATTATTCGGTTGAGAAGCTCTTATCATCCAGTCTGCTGTCCAAAAATCTGAAAGTTAGAATTTATAAAACAGTTATATTACCGGTTGTTCTGTATGGTTGTGAAACTTGGACTCTCACTCTGAGAGAGGAACATAGGTTAAGGGTGTTTGAGAATAAGGTGCTTAGGAACATATTTGGGGCTAAGCGGGATGAAGTTACAGGAGAATGGAGAAAGTTACACAACGCAGAACTGCACGCATTGTATTCTTCACCTGACGTAATTAGGAACATTAAATCCAGACGTTTGAGATGGGCAGGGCATGTAACACGTATGGGCGAATCCAGAAATGCATATAGAGTGTTAGTTGGGAGACCGGAGGGAAAAAGACCTTTAGGGAGGCCGAGACGTAGATGGGAGGATAATATTAAAATGGACTTGAGGGAGGTGGGATATGATGATAGAGACTGGATTACTCTTGCACAGGATAGGGACCGATGGCGGGCTTATGTGAGGGCGGCAATGAACCTTCGGGTTCCTTAAAAGCCATTTTTAAGCAAGTAAGTCAAATTTAGTCCGGTCTAAAGTTTAGGAAAAAAAAACTAAAATAGTTCTTTTGTGTAATGGTCCTATTTATATAGGCTAACTATACAAATTGTGACGCAGATTTGTTACTGTATTTGACTGAAGAGTAAACCAGTCAAAAGCTACCAAAGTTGTAGATATTTCCCTCTATAAAACAGACAAAATCCGAGTAATGACATCACATCTGAAAGCCTCAGTTGTTGTCGTGGTTGCGTGTCGCATTTGTGTTGTTTTATTCATGCCGGAGTGTTTTTTTCCTTTTTAAAGGCACCGCCCAGTGCCCCACGTGGACTGCGTCCCGGGGCACCTCGTCCCACACTGGAATATAAAATTTAATTTCATTTTCATATTTAATGCAAATTTATAGCGAAGTCTAAGAGGCATGAAGGTGTCTGGCATAATGACAGCCGGCTATTCAGGGTAGCGTCCTGTGTGTTTAGAAACAGATGAGTGGAATAATTGGAATGCCTCGAGGTGACGTGCTTGGTTGTTCAACTTGACGCATTTTTATTCTTATTTTCTGCTACAAGTAGAATGCTACTTACTTTTTACGACAGCTAGTTAAGTCAGTGTTGCCAACTACAGGAAAACTGCCTTCAGTTCTTGGGAATTTCTGTGTTATTTCCCGAGATTTATTTTAGTCTTCTTTCTTTTGCAAATGGATTGCAACTTGTTTCTTTATGACAGCTGGTTGAATCACTGCTGCCAACTCCAGGAAAACTGTCTTAAGTTCTTGGGAAACAATGCAGCTTACTTTCTTAACGCATCTACAAAAGAGTCATTGTTGCCAATTTTACATAATTATACTACTACTACTACTAGATGAGTGGAATAATTGGAATGCCTCGAGGTGACGTGCTTGGTTATTCAACTTGACGCATTTTTATTCTTATTTTCTGCTACAAGTAGAATGCTACTTACTTTTTACGACAGCTAGTTAAGTCAGTGTTGCCAACTACAGGAAAAGTGCCTTCAGTTCTTGGGAATTTCTGTGTCATTTCCCGAGATTTATTTTAGTCTTCTTTCTTTTGCAAATGGATTGCAATTTGTTTCTTTATGACAGCTGTTTGAATCACTGCTGCCAACTCCAGGTAAACTGTCTTAAGTTCTTGGGAAACTTAATGCAGCTTACTTTCTTAACGCATCCACAAAAGAGTCATTGTTGCCAATTTTACATAATTATACTACTACTACTACTTACTGGCTTTTAAGGAACCCGGAGGTTCATTGCCGCCTTCAGATAAGCCCGCCATTGGTCCCTATTTTGAACAAGATTAATCCAGTCTCTACCATCATATCCCATCTCCCTCAAATCCATTTTAATATTATCTTCCCATCTACGTCTCGGCCTCCTCAAAGGTCTTTTTCTCTCCGGCCTCCCAACTAACACTCTATATGCATTTCTGGATTCGCCCATACGTGCTACATGCTCTGCCCATCTCAAACGTCTGGATTTAATGTTCCTAATTATGTCAGGTGAAGAATATAATGCGTGCAGTTCTGCGTTGTGTAACTTTCTCCATTCTCCTGTAACTTCATCCTTCTTAACTCCAAATATTTTCCTAAGCACCTTATTCTCAAACACCCTTAATCTCTGTTCCTCTCTCAAAGTGAGAGTCCAAGTTTCACAACCATAAAGAACAACCGGGAATATAACTGTTTTATAAATTCTAACTTTTAAGATGTTTTGACAACAGACTGGACGATAAAAGCTTCTCAATCGAATAATAACAGGCATTTCCCATATTTATTCTGTGTTTAATTTCCTCCCGAGTATCATTTTACTTAATTATTACTACTTTTAATTAATTTGTTACTCTTTACATCAGATTTTATTTTTTATCGAGTGAAGAGAGAGAAACGGATTGAAACCATACTAAATATCTTACGCTTACATCACCTGTAAAGATGATTAGGGAATTTCCATAACGGTTACCAGATATAGGCTTATACGAGCCTCTTCTTCATCAAATTGAGGCGATATAAGGAAAAGAGTCATACGGAACTCTGTGTCCGTTTTATTTAATTAAATCTGTCATTTTCCAGAGATTATAATCTGGTAATTTCATGAAGAAATTTTTAATACTGGGGTTGGTATGACCTGTTTCATAATATGGAAGGCTCAATCCCATAAGGAACCAGGAGTCTACATATTTCAACAGTGCTATACCCTGAACTTAATACATCCAAAGTCAATGATGATAGAACTCATTACAGATTCCTAACAGAACAAGAAGTTTAAATTCCTTAAGCCAGTAATATGAAAATGACCAGTCACACAAAGCATTATCTTTCCTAACAGAAGAAGACAAAAACTGGATAGCAAAGATGTTTCATGATAATTAAATTCACTTTTACCAGTATTACTGAGCTTAATAAATTATAAGTATGCTTGAAAAACTGCATTTTCAATTATAATAATTATGTTCTTTGGAAAAAGGGCACACACACTATTTAAGTTTATTTAATTTTAATATAATGTTCTGATATTAACGATATAAACATATGCAATATATTAGTTGAGGGTAAATAAAATAGTATTTTTGTAACAGAGACGGTGATATAAAAATTATAACAATAAATGTAACGTATTGAAAACTTTAAAAGCATTTTTCTCAAAATGCCACGTTAGACTACATGCCTTTTCCCGTATACAGACTGAATTGATCCCAAACAGATAACAATACAGGTAAGAGGGTGGCTAACACTATTCGTGGCCATCGGCGTGGCCCAGTCGGTTGAGGCGCTTGCCTCCCGTTCTGAAGTTGCGTTCCGACGCGGGTTCGATCCCCGCTTGGACTGATCACCGGGTTGGGTTTTTTCCGAGGTTTTCCCCAAGCGTAAGGTGAATGCCAGGTAATCTATGGCGAATCCTCGCCCTCATCTCGTCAAATACCATCTCGCTATCACCAATCCCATCGACGCTAAATAATCTCGTAGTTGATACAGCATCGTTAAATAACAAACTTAAAAAAAACACTATTTGTCTCAAAATGTCTTACAATACATCCTAAGCCATATTCTTAAGAAATGAAGGTAAAATTCAATGGTCAGTGATGGTACAATAAAGACAAAACAAGTGCTTTCAATTGTTTCTATAGGATGGTGGTATCCTATACCTCCACATAAGTTGTTTCCACTGCAGCTAGGTGATGACTCTCAAAATAAGAACGCAGGTACCACCACTACTAATATTAAGATAATGATAATAATAATAATAATAATAATAATAATAATAATAATAATAATAATAATAATAATAAATATTCTCATGACCATTGCATAACGATTTTTTTACAGTCTGACAAACTATAATTGGATGATCATTCTCATTCCTCTTCCCTAACCCGCGGTCTCATACCGAAGTTCATTGAGACGCTCCCACATCTGTTAGCTTCATTTCAGCTTCTGATTTCGTGCTAGGTATGGCATAATTAACCCATTTCTGGGGGATTTTAAAGGAAATGAAACTTGATGCAAATTGATAAAAGAAAGCGATCTTTTTTATTTTAGTTTTAAACAAATCTAAAATCCTTCCTCTTTCGCAAAAAAATTTTTTTTTCGGAATTTGGAAGGCCTCCTGACGTCACAGCAGCTATATTTACATCGCCCCTAAAATACCTGGACTCGGTACGCCCTCTTCTTCACTGTTTTCTTGCAAGTATTTTTTTCCAACATTCTTTGCATGCTAAGTGCTTCTTGCGAAACAATTCTTAACTTATTGCTTTGAAATTTGGCAGAGAAGTGCAAAAATATGTAATGGATAGAAATTTCTGCAGCTAATAAATATAATTAGGCTACTACTTTTTGAATTTAAAAAGTAATTTCTCTATAGAATTTTCGATTTAATGAAAATAAAAAAAAAATCCTCAACAATAACTACTCATGCGATACAACTGAAAAATACGTCAAAACTGAAGAAAAAGTGTGCACTCAAAAAATGAAGATTGTTTCGCGGGGACACTTTTATCGCATAATAAAAAATTAACAAAAATTATATCTCCAAAATCAAATTAAAATATTTTGTATACTATTACATACGAATATAACAACTGTGTGGTATAAAATTAAAGAAAATTGAATAAATATTTAAGAAATTTCAAAATTCAGTCATCTGTCCTCTTATGTATTAAGGTTTGGGAACACTGCGTGTAATGACTTCAGCATTATTGGTAGTCGCTGAGGCTTCCAAGATTTTTTATTTGGATTTGTGCCATGTAGAAATTTGATTTAAAGACACCGACCGCCACTGTTATGAATTACGAAAGTCGTATTACCCTGTAAGGGTGTTAAATACACTCCACAACTGGAATCAGCTCCTAATTAAAGCCGATACACAGACTGGGAGTCGTTGTACGCCTGCGGTCACGATTATAGCGTACCAGTTTACTATATCGGTTAGTTGTGTTGCCTAACCTTCAGAACATGTTCCGAGCACCCACAGCCCCATCAGTGACGGCAAATTGCCATTGTAGGAGGCGCTCTTATTATCTCAGATTAAGGTACTGATCTCCTGACATTTTAAACTCTACTGTAATTGCATTTCCTAAACCCATTTTCAAGTACTTAACATTGCGGAATACAGTTGTACCTGGGTGGTCTGAAGGCTTCAAGATCTTGTCTTTACTCATTTATGACCACACATGTCACTGTGTTGTAGGTCAGGGGTGAACAAATGATTTGCTGCAAGAATTGGGTAATACGACATTTCTGTCAATTGCACAAGAGAACAAAAAGCAATCGAAGTAGGTGATATCTTTTACACTTTTACGTAGAATAAAAATATTTATGCAGAACACATCACAAATGCTAACCACACCTACCGAGACATCAACACAGACATGGAAATTCTACACATCCAACGAAAAATCCAGAAACTAAACACGCTAGAACAATATGAAATATACAGACACACAAAAACACACCCCAATGAAATTCTCAACACAACTCAATTTCAGAACACACACACTCTTTGACTCCACATTACACTACACAAACACACCCCCACAGGAAACAAAACAAGAGGCGCCAAGACCAGCAACGACCAGTTCTGAAGAAGACCAATAACAAGTCGATAGAATTTAACACAAGAAAGTCATATGATACATATTCCGAAGTGATACAGTGTTAAAAGTTGTGTAATCAAGATGTATAATAAAATATGTAAATAGATTCCTATTGTAAATTGGGGATTCTTGTGAACTAAATTTGTAGTCACATTTCCTTACTAATCTTATGTTATAAAACATGAAATATCCCTTTGTCGTAAAGATTGATTTACTTAAAATGTTATGAAATATGAAACATTCTTTTGTCGTAAAGATTGATTTACTTAAAATGTTATGAAATGTGAAATATCCATTTGTCGTAAAGATTGATTTACCGGTAATTAAAATGTTATGAAATGTGAAATATTTTCTGTAGTAAAGATTGATTTACTTAAAATGTTATATGAAATATCCCTTTGTCGTGAAGATTCATTTACTTAAAATGTTATGAAATTTGAAATAGCCTATCCCTTTGTCGTAAAGATTGATTTACCAGTACTTAAAATGTTATGAAATGTGAAATATTTTCTGTCGTAAAGATTGGTTTACTTAAAATATTATATGAAATATCCCTTTGTCGTAAAGATTCATTTACTTAAAATGTTATGAAATTTGAAATATCCCTTTGTCGTAAAGATTGATTTACCGGTACTTAAAATGTTATGAAATGTGAAATATTTTCTGTCGTAAAGACTGATTTACTTAAAATTTTATGTGAAATATCCCTTTGTCGTAAAGACTGATTTACTTAAAATTTTATATGAAATATCCCTTTGTCGTGAAAACTGATTTACTTAAAATGTTACGAAATGTGAAATATCCTTTGTCGTAAAGATTGATTTACTTAAAATGTTACATGAAATCCCTTTGTCGTAAAAATAGGTTTACTTAAAATGTTATGAAATGTGAAATATTTTCTGTCGTAAAGATTGATTTACCGTACTTAAAATGTTATGTGAAATATCTCTTTGTCGTAAATATTGATTTGGAAGGTGATAGCGATATATTTTATAACGAATTAAGTTCGAAGATGAATATAATTTTAATATGAGAAAAAACTCCGAAGGCCGTGAAAGAACAGTTAAAGAAACGTTCCAACAACATAAAATCCTGAACTAGTTCTAAGAACGTAGTCAACTAGCGCATGCGTCGAAATATATTCGGTATTAATTCGTAACCCGTTCTGAACTGCTTGTTGGAACAAACCTATTATTTTCTTGTCTCAGGTGATTCGAAATTGTTTCTTCTCACGTAGCCCATGGGAGGCCATGTCGCTATTAATAATTTAACACCAACAACACAAGAAGAAATTGTTTGCAATCAATATTCAAAATTCTGTGTTGAAAGATTTACGAGATTCAATAAATATCAAGCAATAAAAAATACTTTCTACTATCACTGAAAGAAATTACCTCAAATATATGTATATTTTTTATGTTTAATTAATAATTTCTTCAGCTGTTGTCAGATGTTTCTATATGAGCTTCATATTGCAGGGGGCCAAGCCATGCCGGCCAATAAAATATAGTCAGTAAATTAGATATCCGATTTAATAATATATGTCATCTTCTTTTATTATTATTTATTTACCAGGCTATTTTATTCGCAAAATAGGTTTTCATTTCCTTTGACAGTATTTCATTACAGCTACATTTTACCTTGTCCGAATAGCGTTTGTAATTTAAAACTCGTGTCAATAAAAAAACTACTATTTATGTGGTAAATGAAATAGTCACAAGAAGCAAAACAAGGGGCTCTATTTCCCTTCTATCCATACGTATTCATTATGCAGTACGAAGACATCTTTATCTAACTCTGAGGCAAGCTCTTTAGACATTTGAATGCCAGCAGGCTGAGGGTACCATGGAAACGTGGAAAATATTAAAATGATCCAACTCATTCCCATACATTTTAATTTAAAGATTATCTAGATGCGCCGTACGTAATGAGAGACATGAATGCGCAGAAAGTGTATAAATGCATACAAATTACAGTAAATGGTTTAGACGTGCAATATACACAGAAGTAGTGTTGATGCATGGCAGAAACGGAAGTGGAGACGGCGGTGGGCGTCAAGAAATTGTCGAAAGGTCAGATGAACATCGTGGGGAGATGTGAAATGCTACCCGGAGCGGAAAGACGGAGATAAAGTTGTGGACCAACGTAATCAAGATTACAGAGTTCTCGATAATTATCTGGACACCAAAATATTTAGACTTCTAAAATTTATGAGACATTTAAATAATAATAATAATAATAATAATAATAATAATAATAATAATAATAATAATAAGTTAATTAACCCATCTTCTTCTTGGACGTCTTATAATATATATCTACAGTGTATCTGATTAGTCTTAATACGTATTTGTTCTAGTTCAGTCAGTTATCCTCCTGCAATTTGTCTTTTTTTCTATCCTTGTTTTGTTAATTTCCTGTGTATAATCGCACAAATATGTTGGTAATCCAATCAGAGAAAAAATAATATAATGAAGAAGGATATCCACGGAAGAAACGAATATATATACAGGGTGGGTTAAAAGTCGCTTTCCCCGAACATTCCCTTACATTTAATTTACATTTGACTACATATTACTTTACAGATTTTATTCAAAATGGAGGCCCTGTTTCTCGATACACAATTCACAACGTTTAGACACTGATTTACGGATGGCAGAACATAACTCATGATTTTAATCGATTTTCACGAATGACTGTTCGATCATGTGTCGCAATTGATACAGATTCTGCTGTTTCTGAGCAAAATAATCATTTTTCATCACCAATTCTGTGTTCTTACTGTGCTTCCACCAACGTTGTAGCACAAAACACGTTGATTTGTGGTTAATTTGCGATTCATTGCAAGAAACTAGCAGTTATTGCATAGAGACGCAACCCAACACAATAAAACAAAACAACAATAATAACACGACATGACATCGGAAAAACAGTTGACGCGCGAATATGGTTGTCAACCCACCACTTATTACACCAGCTATTCGTTTATTCAAGTTATGACATCTGTATATGTGTAAAAGTATGAAACCTAGAACGAGTATTGGGGAAAGCGACTTTTGACCCACGTTGTATTATAATGTTTTACAGCCTGAATTATGCAGCAATAATAATAATAATAATAATAATAATAATAATAATAATAATAATAATGGTTTATTTTAACTGGCAGAGTTAAGGCCATTCGGCCTTCTCTTCAACTCAACCAGTATGATAGAAAATTACAATGCTATGAATATAACATAATTAATACAATACAATTCAAAGCAATACAATACTACAATACAAGACAATATAATACATAATTAATATAATACAATGACAATTCCTTTCATCTTCACAACACCAATAAAATAATTATGTAATGATAATAATAATAATAATAATAATAATAATAATAATAATAATAATATTATTAATAACAATAACACTAATAGTAATGATAGTCATACCTAAATTAAATTAAATTATTAAACTCGATCACAATTATAACTTCAATTTGACTGCGCCCGTAAGAAATCGTTTAGCCTTTTCTTGAAAGTGGTTATTGTCTGGCAGCCCCTTATCTTCTGAGGTAGAGAATTCCATTCACGGGGGACTGAGACAGTAAAAGAGGACGAATAGTGGGATGTTCTGTGGGCAGGAATTGCTAGGATTTGGCTTTCCTGTGACCTGGTGTTTAGATTGTGATTGGAGGATAAGCAATTAAACCGGGAACGAAGATAATTTGGAGTAGAAGTGTGGAGAACTCGAAACAGAAGAGAGAGCGAATGAAGTGTTCTACGGTTACAAAGTTGCAGCCAGGATAAAGATTTGAACGAGAGTGTAATGTGGTCAAATTTGTGAGCGTTGCTGATGAATCTGACACTCATATTGTGCACACGCTGCAGCTTGTTCGAAAAGTCAGTTGTCAAGTCTGTAAGTATTACGTCGCAATAGTAAAACAGTGGTAGTACGAGGATTTGCACTAAAGTCTGTTTTGGGTCGTTTTAATGAACAGATGAAAAGATCAGTAAATCTTACATCGCAGCTAATGGTGGAGGTGGTGACGGTAGTTCACGATGGTGTCAATGGTGGTGGTCGTAGTGGTGGTCGTATTCATAGAAATGGTGGTAGTGTTGTTGGGATGGTAATAATGATGATATTGAAGTCGATGGTATTTTCCTTGCCTAAATGTTAACTACAGGGTGTAATTAAATGTGTTATATAGAGTGAAGTAGTTAAGCAAAAACGGATAATGTTCATTATATACGTACCAAACGTACGTATATACTTAGGCCTACCTAATCAAATTACCTTTCGTCTCGTTTCTCTTATCTATAATCTAACCACGACGTAAATAACAGATCACTTATCTGTGGCACGCTAAGTATACCTCTTCATAGAACATCTTGTTATTCATCATCTTTTACAGTATCCACCTCGCGTCAATGGAATTCCTTGTCACAAAGTATTAGGGGCTGCAAGACAATAAACACCTTTAAAAATAGCTTAAAAGATAACCTTATTAGCATTTCACTCCAATCATACTGATTTAAACTATCACTGACTACACTGTCACTTCTTTCTTTAGACATCATCCTGATAGTGCTGTATTTTCAAAATTGTCTCATAATAATCTCTTTCTATTATCTAATATTATTTGAAATATATTAACATTCTATGTATTTTAGCTTAATTCTGCTACACAGTCTATTTCAGTATTTAATTAATAGTTCATAGTATTTTGTTGTTTAATTCGTAAATAACTCTTGTATACATGTAACTCTCATCTAAATCAAATTGTTGAATTCTTTGTAAGTTCATGCATATGTATATGCATACACTTTTTGCTGGTTGAGTGGAAGAGAAGGCCTTACGGCCTTAACTCTGCCAGCTAAAATAAATCATTATTATTATTATTATTATTTATTATTATTATTATTATTACTATACGGTGTAGAACGTTGTTTTTTGTGACTTTGCGGTGATCAAAGTAATAAATGTTTTACACTAGCTGAAATCAAATTCTCGCAGTGTGGAGAGTCCTGTACACTGCTGTTTACATTTCATCATTTGTTAATGCAGTACTGTTAGTATTAATCTCAGTTTTATGTCACAGAATTAAACACTAATGTGAGAATCGCCAAAACTGCATAGAATTTCAAATAATTTTACCTGCTTTTCTAGTTAATACGTCACATAAATATTGAAAGCAGCCTTCCTTTGAATTAATAACTTTAAAACGATTTTGTGGCGCAGTTAAGGTACCAAACTCCCCACTTTTCCCTTGCACGTACTTGTTTCTACTTTTTTATTGCGATCTAAATGCCTCGCGTATTTTTCTGGATTTCTTTCGCGTATTCTGCATCTTGTTAGTAATAATTAACAGGCACTAGTATTACATGTTTTTACACTACAAGTGTTGTACTGAAAGCAACTTAATTACTGTAATTTATAGTATTACAGCGGATACAACTTATTAGTTCGGCAGTCTTTCAGTAAGATGAAATAAAAGTAATTAATTATTAGACAAGAGTGCTAATTAACAGATTATTCAGTTAGGGTCTATTAAAGATGTGTAACGTTTGAACATGAATATTGACATACTCACAGACACTAGAACGCATAAAGTAGAACCCACCCTATCCGAACTAATTGGGATCGCATCCTATTCGCTCTAGAAAAAATTGCGATTACCCAATATAATTACTGAAGTATAGGCATGTTCATGAGGCTCTGGCACAATGCTGCTTCATCCTGAATTTCCCAGGATTTTTTTGGATTTTAATGGTGTGTCCTGTGTCCTGAATTGAGTTATATTTGAGGAACTTCATGTCAAAGTTGGACGACTCCACTTTTGTTTTTTTTACAGGTGAGGCGAAAAACTAGATCCTTGAAAACCAATGTCACCGTTATATGTAGACTATATTTTTTTAATGTTCTATGGGTCATACTTACTTACTGACTTTTAAGGAACCCGGAGATTCATTGCCGCCCTCACATAAGCCCGCCATTGGTCCATATCCTGAGCAAGATTAATCCATTCTCTATCATCATATCCCACCTCCCTCAAATCCATTTTAATATTATTTCCCATCTACGTCTCTGTCTCCCCAAAGGTCTTTTTCCCTCTGGCCTCCCAACTAACATTCTATATGCATGTATGGATTCGTCCATACATGCTACATGCCCTGCCCATCTCAAACGTCTGGATTTAATGTTCCTAATTATGTCAGGTGAAGAATACAATGCGTGCAGTTCTGTGTTGTGTAACTTTCTCCATTCTCCTGTAACTTCATCCCTCTTAGCCCCAAATATTTTCCTAAGCACCTTATTCTCAAACACCCTTAACCTATGTTCCTCTCTCAAAGTGAGAGTCCAAGTTTCACAACCATACAGAACAACCGGTAATATAACTGTTTTATAAATTCTAACTTTAAGATTTTTTGACAGCAGACTGGATGATAAAAGCTTCTCAACCGTCTATAGGTCATAGAAACATTTTTTCAGTCTCAAAATGCGATTAAAATTAATATTCAGGTCGCAATTTAAATTTAAAAGGTGGAGTTATCTGTTTTTGAAACCAAACGAAGTAATGTTTAAAGTGGAATTGTCTACTTTTGAATCTAAGTCTCTTCTAACTCGGTTTCAAAGCAAATTTACGTAAAATAGTAATTATTCATCCACAAACCTATTATATAAATAATCAGCTATGTTGGATTCGCGATGCGTGATGAGAAAAGGTGGTATACGAATGTGGGCTTCTCATTGGCTACTGAAGGAATTGTCCTAATTTGAAACCAAGCCACAGTGAAATTGTCTATATTTTGATTCTAAAGCGCACAATAAAGTGCTATTTTCGCTCTGTTCTGTCTGTTTTTGAACCTAAACAGTTCCAGAATCACATTCAGCATACAAAATTCTGTGAGAAACAATCGATATCTCGAAATCGCCAAAAATGGAATTGTCTAACTTTGATATTATGCTTCTCATTTGTCTCAGAAAAAAAAAAGGAAAAATAATTTTTTTCTTATTTCTATCAAGTTATTTTAAGATTCCTTATTCATTTTTTCAAGATCCTGTCCAAGCTATGTTCAACGTTGTCGTCAACATCCCCTGGCGCATCCTATCGGGTTGTATTGAAATAAAAACGATAACACTATATACTGTACTATGTATTAGGTATTATACAATACCTTTATTCTTAACTCTATTTGAAAGTTTATTTATTACTGATAGGATTTAAACACTGTATCATCCACTTTTTCTCGATATAACAGGCCGTAATATAACATTATTTTTCCAAGAAAATGTCATAATCTAGCAAAAATGTAACGAAATTAAAAGTTTAGGCAGCATGTAATACATAATAGTACATTATGCAACGAGCCTATAATGGAAGTAATTAAGACGCGAGTATGTTTATGAAACGAGCGCAAGCGAGTTTAATAATTTTCATACGAGCGTCTTAATTACCATTATAGGCAAGTTTCATACGACTTTTTATGCTCGACCATATTTCTAACTTGAAATTATTAATAAGTATTCATGTTATTCTTATCTGACTGGGAGCAGAACTGACCTTTTGCAAAATCTCGTAAATTGTGAGATGTGCGCAGACGCGAAAGTATTGATTTTTTCCGAGAAACAAATGAAGGGTACACGGGAATAACGATCAAGGTCCATTTTAGAAAGTTTCGAGAAAAACGAATTTTAAAGTTTAAGCACTTAATACTTTGTTATGTGCGTATTTAATAGAAATTGACGTAGTGGAATGCCAAGAAACGATTATTTCTTATTACTAGCTAGACCACATGATAGTACTTCCTTTCCACTATAAGACAGCATTATTAACTCAATTTCGATTTTTGATTGACCTTGATCGTTTTTCCCGTGTACCCTTCAAATGTCATTGACCTTGATATAATCTAGAGAGTAAAATAAACATTAATCTTGATATAACCTTGAAATTGATTTAGACATTGAAAAACGAGATGACAAATTGAATTTATTTGAATATTATTTACAATTAACCTAATTATTATAATAATAGATCATAACCTTCTGCGACAGTATTGGATTTTCAGCCTCCGTGACGTTTCGGTAGTTGTCTTTCGATTGCATATCCGAGAATAATCGATACTTGCGCTTTCATATTGCTACAAATGGTGTTTTCTGATTGGTGGAACACCTGAACTTTAATGAATAGGTGTACTTTAATGAGGTCCATTAAAGGGCTGCTACCAGGTGTATAATTACTACATTTCGGCATGGTCGAGCATAAAATAATAAAACCAATTGTATTACAAATTGAATTAGTTCAAATGTGTAGTCACTGTAGTATCACCACCTGCCCTGGATTCCTGACGAGAGAATCTGGCAACCGTAAAGTCAAAGAACAAGTGAGAAGTTGATATTTATAGGGTAACCAAAGAACAATGTTTTACTATGATAAGGTCTACCATTTACCGACGACTAGGGCCCTGTTTCATAAAGCTGACAAGTGCTATAATCATGACAATTCTACAAATATGACAGAATATTGTAGCATTTGTTTTCTCGCAATTCGTACCTGCTTTGATAAGTACAATTTGTGAATTGTCAACAGCGTTTCGTAAACATGACAGTGATAGATAAAGTATGTGTAAATACGTAAGATCGATAGGAAATCATTTCTTCATTTTATATTTCTATAAAAGTAATCAAAAAGAGACGAGTTG